>NW_026736296.1:0-76000 GCF_949786415.1 Peromyscus eremicus | reverse complement strand
GCTCTCCTTACAAGAAACACACTCTGCTTTTGAGAAAAGAGCACTCTTCTACTCTACTGTGTCTCTTATAGGGCCAGAACAGTGAGTTTGCTCAGAACAAAAGAACTGTGCTTCCTACAAATACGGCCATATCTAGTTCAATTCTGCTTAGGAAACTGACAAGAACAGTAGATCCTCTTCAGTCCAATACACTGTACATGCTGGGAACAGACGCCAGTGCTATTTGCCCTGTGTATGACAATGGGAGCGCAATAGTTACTCTTCTTACCAGAAAACAACTCTTGCTCGTAGGACAAGAAACTGCATGTGATTCAACTCCATTTAGGACTGGGAAACAAACGCTAGCTCGCCTTACAAGAAACACACTCTGCTTTTGAGAAAAGAGCACTCTTCTACTCTATTGTGTTTCCAATGGGGTCCGAACAGTGAGCTTGCTCAGAAAAAAAGAACTGTGCTTCCTACACACACGGGCCATATCTAGTTCAACTCTGCTTAGGAAACTGACAAGAACAGTAGCTCCTCCTCAGTCCAATACACTGTACTTGCTGTGAACAGATTCGAGTGCTATTTGCACTGTGTATGGCAAAGGGAGCGCAATAGTGACTTTCCTTACCAGAAAACAACTCTTGCTCATAGGACCAAAAACTGCATGTGATTCAACTCCATTTAGGACTGTGAAACAAACGCTAGCTCGCCTTACAAGAAACACACTCTGCTTTTGAGAAAAGAGCAGTCTTCTATTCTACTGTGGTTCATATTGGGTCCGAACATTGAGCTTGCTCAGAACAAAAGGACTGGACTTCCTACACACTTGGGCCATATCTAGTTCAACTCTGCTTAGGAAACTGACAAGAACAGTAGCTCCTCTTCAGTCCAATACACTGTACTAGCTGGGAACAGACGAGAGTCCTATTTGTACTGTGTATAGAAATAGGAGCGCAATAGTGACTCTTCTTATCAGAAAACACCTCTTTCTCGTAGGAACAAAAACTGCATGGGATTCAACTCCATTTCTGACTGGGGCACAAACACTAGCTCGTCTGACAAGAAACACACTCTGCTTTTGAGAAAAGAGCACTCTCCTACTCTTCTCTGTTTCCTATGTGGTCCGAACAGTGAGATTGCTCAGAACAAAAGAACTGTGCTTCCTACACAGGGGCCATATCTAGTTCAACTCTGCTTAGCAAACTGACAAGAACAGTAGCTCCGCTTCAATCCAATACACTGTACTTCCTGGGAACAGATGTGAGTGCTATTTGCACTGTGTATGGAAATAGGAGCGCAATAGTGACTTTCCTTACCAGAAAACAACTCTTGCTCGTAGTACCAAAAACTGCATGTGATTCAACTCCATTTAGGACTGGGAAACAAACGCTAGCTCTCCTTACAAGAAACACACTCTGCTTTTGAGAAAAGAGCACTCTTCTACTCTACTGTGTTTCCTATAAGGCCAGAACAGTGAGTTTGCTCAGAACAAAATTACTGTGCTTCCTACAAATACGGCCATATCTAGTTCAACTCTCTTAGGAAACTGACAAGAACAGTAGCTCCTCTTCAGTCCAATACACTGTACTTGGTGGGAACAAACGCGAGTGCTATTTGCACTGTGTATGGCAAATGGGGCGCAGTAGTGACTTTCCATACCAGAAAACAACTCTTGCTCGTAGGACCAAAAATTGCATGTGATTCAACTCCATTTAGGACTGGGAAAAAAATGCTAGCTCGCCTTACAAGAAACACACTCTGCTTATGAGAAAAGAGCACTCTTCTACTCTACTGTGTATCCTATGGGGCCCGAACAGTGAGCTTGCTCAGAACAAAAGAACTGTGCTTCCTACACACATGGGCCATATCTAGTTCAACTCTGCTTAGGAAACTGACAAGAACAGTAGCTCCTTTTCAGTCCAATACACTGCACTTGCTGGGAACAGGAGCGAGTGCTATTTGAATTGTGTATGGAAATGGGAGCGCAATAGTGACTTTTTTTTTTACCAGAAAACAACTCTTGCTCATAGGACCAAAAACTGCATGTGATTCAACTCCATTTAGGACTGGGAAACAAACGCTAGCTCGCCTTACAAGAAAGACACTCTGATTTTGAGAAAAGAGCACTCTTCTACTCTACTGTGTTTCCTATGGGGTCTGAACAGTGAGCTTGCTCAGAACAAAAGAACTGTGCTTCCTACACACACGGGCCATATCTAGTTCAACTCTGCTTAGGAAACTGACAAGAACAGTAGCTCCGCTTCAGTCCAATACACTGTACTTGCTGGGAACAGACACCAGTGCTATTTGTCCTGTATATGAAAATGGGAGTGCAATAGTGACTCTTCTTACCAGAAAACAACTCTTGCTCGTAGGACTAGAAACTGGATATGATTCAACTCCAATTAGTACTGGGAAACAAACGCTAGCTCTCCTTACAAGAAACACACTCTGCTTTTGAGAAAAGAGCACTCTTCTACTCTACTGTGTATCCTATGGGGCCCGAACAGTGAGCTTGCTCAGAACAAAAGAACTGTGCTTCCTACACACAGGGGCCATATCTAGTTCAACTCTGCTTAAGAAATTGACAAGAACAGTAGCTCCTCTTCAGTCCAATGCACTGTACTTGCTGGGAACAGATGCGAGTGCTATTTGCACTGTGTATGGCAATGGGAATGCAATAGTGACTTTCCATACCAGAAAACAACTCTTGATCGTAGGACCAAAAATAGGATGTGATTCAACTCTATTTATAACTGGGAAATAAACGCTAGCTTCCCTTATTAGAAACACACTCTGCTTTTGAGAAAAGAGCACTCTTCTACTCTACTGTGTTTCCTATGGGGTCCGAACAGTGAGCTTGCTCAGAACAATAGAACTGTGCTTCCTACACACAGGGGCCATATCTAGTTCAACTCTGCTTAGCAAACTGACAAGAACAGTAGCTCCACTTCAGTCCAATACACTGTACTAGCTTTGAACAGACGCGAGTGCTATTTGCACTGTGTATGGAAATGGGAGCGCAATAGTGACTTTCCTTACCAGAAAACAACTCTTGCTCGTAGTACCAAAAACTGCATGTGATTCAACTCCATTTAGGACTGGGAAACAAACGCTAGCTCTCCTTACAAGAAACACACTCTGCTTTTGAGAAAAGAGCACTCTTCTACTCTACTGTGTCTCTTATAGGGCCAGAACAGTGAGTTTGCTCAGAACAAAAGAACTGTGCTTCCTACAAATACGGCCATATCTAGTTCAATTCTGCTTAGGAAACTGACAAGAACAGTAGATCCTCTTCAGTCCAATACACTGTACATGCTGGGAACAGACGCCAGTGCTATTTGCCCTGTGTATGACAATGGGAGCGCAATAGTTACTCTTCTTACCAGAAAACAACTCTTGCTCGTAGGACAAGAAACTGCATGTGATTCAACTCCATTTAGGACTGGGAAACAAACGCTAGCTCGCCTTACAAGAAACACACTCTGCTTTTGAGAAAAGAGCACTCTTCTACTCTATTGTGTTTCCAATGGGGTCCGAACAGTGAGCTTGCTCAGAAAAAAAGAACTGTGCTTCCTACACACACGGGCCATATCTAGTTCAACTCTGCTTAGGAAACTGACAAGAACAGTAGCTCCTCCTCAGTCCAATACACTGTACTTGCTGTGAACAGATTCGAGTGCTATTTGCACTGTGTATGGCAAAGGGAGCGCAATAGTGACTTTCCTTACCAGAAAACAACTCTTGCTCATAGGACCAAAAACTGCATGTGATTCAACTCCATTTAGGACTGTGAAACAAACGCTAGCTCGCCTTACAAGAAACACACTCTGCTTTTGAGAAAAGAGCAGTCTTCTATTCTACTGTGGTTCATATTGGGTCCGAACATTGAGCTTGCTCAGAACAAAAGGACTGGACTTCCTACACACTTGGGCCATATCTAGTTCAACTCTGCTTAGGAAACTGACAAGAACAGTAGCTCCTCTTCAGTCCAATACACTGTACTAGCTGGGAACAGACGAGAGTCCTATTTGTACTGTGTATAGAAATAGGAGCGCAATAGTGACTCTTCTTATCAGAAAACACCTCTTTCTCGTAGGAACAAAAACTGCATGGGATTCAACTCCATTTCTGACTGGGGCACAAACACTAGCTCGCCTGACAAGAAACACACTCTGCTTTTGAGAAAAGAGCACTCTCCTACTCTTCTCTGTTTCCTATGTGGTCCGAACAGTGAGATTGCTCAGAACAAAAGAACTGTGCTTCCTACACAGGGGCCATATCTAGTTCAACTCTGCTTAGCAAACTGACAAGAACAGTAGCTCCGCTTCAATCCAATACACTGTACTTCCTGGGAACAGATGTGAGTGCTATTTGCACTGTGTATGGAAATAGGAGCGCAATAGTGACTTTCCTTACCAGAAAACAACTCTTGCTCGTAGTACCAAAAACTGCATGTGATTCAACTCCATTTAGGACTGGGAAACAAACGCTAGCTCTCCTTACAACAAACACACTCTGCTTTTGAGAAAAGAGCACTCTTCTACTCTACTGTGTTTCCTATAAGGCCAGAACAGTGAGTTTGCTCAGAACAAAATTACTGTGCTTCCTACAAATACGGCCATATCTAGTTCAACTCTGCTTAGGAAACTGACAAGAACAGTAGCTCCTCTTCAGTCCAATACACTGTACTTGCTGCGAACAGACGCGAGTGCTATTTGCACTGTGTATGGCAAAGGGAGCGCAATAGTGACTTTCCTTACCAGAAAACAACTCTTGCTCGTAGGACCAAAAACTGCATGTGATTCAACTCCATTTAGGACTGGAAAACAAACGCTAGCTCGCCTTACAAGAAACACACTCTGCTTTTGAGAAAAGAGCAGTCTTCTATTCTAATGTGGTTCATATGAGGTCCGAACATTGAGCTTGCTCAGAACAAAAGAACTGGGCTTCCTACACACATGGGCCATATCTAGTTCAACTCTGCTTAGGAAACTGACAAGAACAGTAGCTCCTCTTCAGTCCAATACACTGTACTTGCTGGGAACTGACGTGAGTGCTATTTGCACTGTGCATGGCAATGGGAGCGCAATAGTGACTTTGATTACGAGATAACAACTCTTGCTCGTAGGACCAAAAAATGCATGTGATTCAACTCCATTTAGGACTGGGAAACAAACGCTAGCTCGCCTTACCAGAAACACACTCTGCTTTTGAGAAAAGAGCAGTCTTCTGTTCTGCTGTGGTTCATATGGGGTCCGAACATTGAGCTTACTCAGAACAAAAGAACTGTGCCTCCTACACACACGGGACATATCCAGTTCAACTCTGCTTAGGAAACTGACAAGAACAGTAGCTCCTCTTCAGTCCAATACACTGTACTTACTGGGAACAGACGCGAGTGCTATTTGCTCTGTGTATGGCAATGGGAGCGAAATAGTTACTTTGCTTACAAGTAAACAACTCTTGCTCGTAGGACCAAAAACTGCATGTGATTCAACTCCATTTAGGACTGTGAAACAAACGCTAGCTCGCCTTACAAGAAACACACTCTGCTTTTGAGAAAAGAGCACTCTTCTACTCTACTGTGTTTCCTATGTGGTCCGAACAGTGAGCTTGCTCAGAACAAAAGAACTGTGCTTCCTACACACACGGGCCATATCTAGTTCAACTCTGCTTAGGAAACTGACAAGAACAGTAGCTCTGCTTCAATCCAATACACTGTACCTCCTGGGAATAGACGCGAGTGCTATTTGCACTGTGTATGTCAAAGGGAGCGCAATAGTGACTCTCCATACCAGAAAACAACTCTTGCTCGTAGGACCAAAAACTGCATGTGATTCAACTCCATTTAGGACTGGGATACAAACACTATCTTGCCTTACAAGAAACACACTCTGCTTTTGAGAAAAGAGCCCTCTTATACTCTACTGTGTTTCCTATGGGGTCCGAATAGTGAGCTTGCTCAGAACAAAAGAACTGTGCTCCCTACACACAGGGGCCATTTCCACTTCAACTCTGCGTAGGAAACTGACAAGAACAGTAGCTCCGCTTCAGTCCAATACACTGTACTTCCTGGGAACAGATGCGAGTGCTATTTGCACTGTGTATGGAAATGGGAGCACAATACTGACTTTCCTTACCAGAATACAACTCTTGCACATAGGACCAAAAACTGCATGTGATTCAACTCCATTTAGGACTGGGAAACAAACACTATCTTGCCTTACAAGAAACACACTCTGCTTTTGAGAAAAGAGCCCTCTTATACTCTACTGTGTTTCCTATGGGGTCCGAACAGTGAGCTTGCTCAGAACAAAAGAACTGTGCTTCCTACACACATGGGCCATATCTAGTTCAACTCTGCTTAGGAAACTGACAAGAACAGTAGCTCCTCTTCAGTCCAATACACTGTACTTGCTGGGAACTGACGCGAGAGCTATTTGCACTGTGTATGGCAATGGGAGCGCAATAGTGACTTTGATTACGAGAAAACAACTCTTGCTCGTAGGACCAAAAACTGCATGTGATTCAACTCCATTTAGGACTGGGAAACAAATGCTAGCTCGCCTTACCAGAAACACACTCTGCTTTTGAGAAAAGAGCAGTCTTCTGTTCTACTGTGGTTCATATGTGGTCCGAACATTGAGCTTACTCAGAACAAAAGAACTGTGCCTCCTACACACACGGGACATATCTAGTTCAACTCTGCTTAGGAAACTGACAAGAACAGTAGCTCCTCTTCAGTCCAATACACTGTACTTACTGGGAACAGTCGCGAGTGCTATTTGCACTGTGTATGGCAATGGGAGCGCAATAGTTACTTTGCTTACAAGTAAACAACTCTTGCTCGTAGGACAAGAATCTGCATGTGATTCAACTCCATTTAGGACTGGGAAACAAACGCTAGCTCGCCTAACAAGAAACACACTAAGCTTTTGAGAAAAGAGCACTCTTCAACTCTACTGTGTTTCCTAGGGTGTCTGAACAGTGTGCTTGCTCAGAACAAAAGAACTGTGCTTCCTACACACACGGGCCATATCTAGTTCAACTCTGCTTAGGAAACTGACAAGAACGGTAGCTCCTCTTCAGTCCAATACACTGTACTAGCTGGGAACAGATGCGAGTGCTCTTTGCCCTGTGTATGGCAAGAGGAGCACAATAGTGACTCTTCTTATCAGAAAACAACTCTTACTCATAGGACCAGAAACTGCATGGGATTCAACTTCATTTCTGACTGGGAAACAAACACTAGCTCGCCTTACAAGAAACACACTCTGCTTTTGAGAAAAGAGCACTCTTCTACTCTACTGTGTTTCCTATGTGGTCCGAACAGTGAGCTTGCTCAGAACAATAGAACTGTGCTTCCTACACACAGGGGCCATATCTAGTTCAACTCTGCTTTGGAAACTGACAAGAATAGTAGCTACGCTTCAGTCCAATACACTATACTTGCTGGGAACAGACGCGAGTGCTATTTGCACTGTGTATGTAAATGGGAGCGCAATAGAGACTTTCTTTACCAGAAAACCACTCTTGGTCGTAGAACCAAAAACTGCATGTGATTCAACTCCATTTAGGACTGGGAAGCAAACTCTAGCTCGCCTTACAAAAAACACACTCTGCTTTTGAGAAAAGAGCACTCTTCTACTCTTCTGTGTTTCCTATAGGGCCAGAACAGTGAGCTTGCACAGAACAGAAGAAATGTGCTTCCTACAAATATGGCCATATCTAGTAGAATTCTGCTTAGGAAACTGAAAAGAACAGTAGATCCTCTTCAGTACAATACACTGTACATGCTGGGAACAGACGCCAGGGCTATTTGCCCTCTGTATGACAATGGGACCACAATAGTCACTCTTCTTACCAGAAAACAACTCTTGCTCATAGGACAAGAAACTGCATGTGATTCAACTCCATTTAGGACTGGGAAACTAACGCTAGCTCGCCTTACAAGAAACACACTCTGCTTTTGAGAAAAGAGCACTCTTCTACTCTACTGTGTTTCCTATGGGGTCCGAACATTGAGCTTGCTCAGAACAAAGAACTGTGCTTCCTACACACATGGGCCATATCTAGTTCAACTCTGCTTAGGAAACTGACAAGAACAGTAGCTCCTCTTCAGTCCAATACACTGTACTTGCTGGGAACAGACGCGAGTGCTATTTGCACTGTGTATGGAAATGGGAGCGCAATAGTGACTTTCCTTACCAGAAAACAACTCTTGCTCGTAGGACCAGAAACTTCATATGATTCAACTCCTTTTAGGACTGGGAAACAAACGCTAGCTCGCCTTACAAGAAACACACTCTGCTTTTCAGAAAAGAGCACTCTTCTACTGTACTGTGTTTCCTTTGGGGTCCTAACAGTGAGCTTGCTCAGAACAAAAGAACTGTGCTTCCTACACACACGGACCATATGTAGTTCAACTCTGCTTAGGAAACTGACAAGAACAGTAGCTCCTCTTCAGTCCAATACACTGTACTTGCTGGGAACAGACGCGAGTGCTCTTTGCACTGTGTATGTAAATGGGAGCGCAATAGTGACTTTCCTTACCAGAAAACACCTCTTGCTCCTAGGACCAGAAACTGCATGGGATTCAACTCCATTTCTGACTGGGAAACAAACACTAGCTCGCCTTACAAGAAACACACTCTGCTTTTGAGAAAAGAGCACTCTTCTACTCTACGGTGTTTCCTATAGGGCCAGAACAGTGAGTTTGCTCAGAACAAAAGAACTGTGATTCCTACAAATACGGCTATATCTAGTACAATTCTGCTTAGGAAACTGACAAGAACAGTAGATCCTCTTCAGTCCAATACACTGTATATGCTGGGAACAGACGCCAGTGCTATTTGCCCTGTGTATGACAATGGGAGCACAGTAGTGACTCTTCTTACCAGAAAACAACTCTTGCTTATAGGACAAGAAACTGCATGTGATTCAACTCCATTTAGGACTGGGAAACAAACGGTAGCTCGCCTTACAAGAAACACACTCTGCTTTTGAGAAAAGAGCACTCTTCTACTCTACTGTGTTTCCTATGGGGTCCGAACAGTGAGCTTGCTCAGAACAAAAGAACTGTGCTTCCTACACACATGGGCCATATCTAGTTCAACTGTGCTTAGGAAACTGACAAGAACAGTAGCTCCTCTTCAGTCCAATACACTGTACTTGCTGGGAACAAACGCGAGTGCTATTTGCACTGTGTATGGCAAAGGGAGCGCAGTAGTGACTTTCCTTACCAGAAAACAACTCTTGCTCGTAGGACCAAAAATTGCATGTGATTCAACTCCATTTAGGACTGGGAAACAAATGCTAGCTCGCCTTACAAGAAACACACTCTGCTTATGAGAAAAGAGCACTCTTCTACTCCACTGTGTTTCCTATAAGGCCAGAACAGTGAGTTTGCTCAGAACAAAAGAACTGTGCTTCCTACAAATACGGCCATATCTAGTTCAATTCTGCTTAGGAAACTGACAAGAACAGTAGATCCTCTTCAGTACATTACACTGTACATGCTGGGAACAGACGCCAGTACTATTTGCCCTGTGTATGACAATGGGAGCACAATAGTGACTCTTCTTACCAGAAAACAACTCTTGCTCGTAGGACAAGAAACTGCATGTGATTCAACTCCATTTAGGACTGGGATACAAACGCTAGCTCGCCTTACAAGAAACACACTCTGATTTGAGAAAAGAGCACTCTTCTACTCTACTTTTTTTCCTATGTTGTCCGAACAGTGAGCTTGCTCAGAACAAAAGAACTGTGCTTACTACACACATGGGCCATATCTAGTTCAACTCTGCTTAGGAAACTGACAAGAACAGTAGCTCCTCTTCAGTCCAATACACTGCACTTGCTGGGAACAGGAGCGAGTGCTATTTGAATTGTGTATGGAAATGGGAGCGCAATAGTGACTTTTTTTTTTTACCAGAAAACAACTCTTGCTCATAGGACCAAAAACTGCATGTGATTCAACTCCATTTAGGACTGGGAAACTAACGCTAGCTCGCCTTACAAGAAAGACACTCTGATTTTGAGAAAAGAGCACTCTTCTACTCTACTGTGTTTCCTATGGGGTCCGAACAGTGAGCTTGCTCAGAACAAAAGAACTGTGCTTCCTACACACACGGGCCATATCTAGTTCAACTCTGCTTAGGAAACTGACAAGAACAGTAGCTCCGCTTCAGTCCAATACACTGTACTTGCTGGGAACAGACGCCAGTGCTATTTTTCCTGTGTATGAAAATGGGAGCACAATAGTGACTCTTCTTACCAGAAAACAACTCTTGCTCGTAGGACCAGAAACTGGATGTGATTCAACTCCATTTAGGACTGGGAAACAAAGGCTAGCTGTCCTTACAAGAAACACACTCTGCTTTTGAGAAAAGAGCACTCTTCTACTCTACTGCGTATCCTATGGGGCCCGAACAGTGAGCTTGCTCAGAACAAAAGAACTGTGCTTCCTACACACAGGGGCCATATATAGTTCAACTCTGCTTAGGAAATTGACAAGAACAGTAGCTCCTCTTCAGTCCAATACACTGTACTTGATGGGAACAGATGCGAGTGCTATTTGCACTGTGTATGGCAATGGGAGTGCAATAGTGACTTTCCTTACCAGAAAACAACTCTTGCTCGTAGGACCAAAAACAGGATGTGATTCAACTCCATTTAGGACTGGGAAATAAACGCTAGCTTGCCTTACTAGAAACACACTCTGCTTTTGAGAAAAGAGCACTCTTCTACTCTACTGTGTTTCCTATGGGGTCCGAACAGTGAGCTTGCTTAGAACAATAGAACTGTGCTTCCTACACACAGGGGCCATATCTAGTTCAACTCTGCTTAGCAAACTGACAAGAACAGTAGCTCCGCTTCAGTCCAATACACTGTACTAGCTTTGAACAGACGCGAGTGCTATTTGCACTGTGTATGTAAATGGGAGCGCAATAGAGACTTTCTTTACCAGAAAACAACTCTTGGTCCTAGGACCAAAAACTGCATGTGATTCAACTCCATTTAGGACTGGGAAACAAACGCTAGCTCGCCTTACAAAAAACACACTGTGTTTTTGAGAAAAGAGCACTCTTCTACTCTACTGTGTTTCCTATAGGGCCAGAACAGTGAGCTTGCACAGAACAAAAGAAATGTGCTTCCTACAAATATGGCCATATCTAGTAGAATTCTGCTTAGGAAACTGAAAAGAACAGTAGATCCTCTTCAGTCCAATACACTGTACATGCTGGGAACAGATCCAGGGCTATTTGCCCTCTGTATGACAATGGGAGCACAAAAGTCACTCTTCTTACCAGAAAACAACTCTTGCTCATAGGACAAGAAACTGCATGTGATTCAACTCCATTTAGGACTGGGAAACTAACGCTAGCTCGCCTTACAAGAAACACACTGTGCTTTTGAGAAAAGAGCACTCTTCTACTCTACTGTGTTTCCTATGGGGTCCGAACATTGAGCTTGCTCAGAACAAAAGAACTGTGCTTCCTACACACATGGGCCATATCTAGTTCAACTCTGCTTAGGAAACTGACAAGAACAGTAGATCCTCTTCAGTCCAATACACTGTACATGCTGGGAACAGAGGCCAGTGCTATTTGTCCTGTGTATGAAAATGGGAGTGCAATAGTGACTCTTCTTACCAGAAAACAACTCTTGCTCGTAGGACCAGAAACTGGATGTGATTCAACTCCATTTAGGACTGGGAAACAAACGCTAGCTCTCCTTACAAGAAACACACTCTGCTTTTGAGAAAAGAGCACTCTTATACTCTACTGTGTATCCTATGGGGCCCGAACAGTGAGCTTGCTCAGAACAAAAGAACTGTGCTTCCTACACACAGGGGCCATATCTAGTTCAACTCTGCTTAGGAAATTGACAAGAACAGTAGCTCCTCTTCAGTCCAATACACTGTACTTGCTGGGAACAGATGCGAGTGCTATTTGCACTGTGTATGGCAATGGGAGTGCAATAGTGACTTTCCTTACCAGAAAACAACTCTTGCTCGTAGGACCAAAAACAGGATGTGATTCAACTCCACTTAGGACTGGGAAATAAACGCTAGCTTGCCTTACTAGAAACACACTCTGCTTTTGAGAAAAGAGCACTCTTCTACTCTACTGTGTTTCCTATGGGGTCCGAACAGTGAGCTTGCTCAGAACAATAGAACTGTGCTTCCTACACACATGGGCCATATCTAGTTCAACTCTGCTTAGGAAACTGACAAGAACAGTAGCTCCGCTTCAGTCCAATACACTGTACTAGCTTTGAACAGACGCGAGTGCTATTTGTGCTGTGTATGGAAATGAGAGCGCAATAGTGACTTTCCTTACCAGAAAACAACTTTTGCTCGTAGGACCAGAAACTGCATGTGATTCAACTCCGTTTAGGACTGGGAAACAAATGCTAGCTCGCCTTACAAGAAACACACTCTGCTTTTGAGAAAAGAGCACTCTTCTACTCTACTGTGTTTCCTATAGGGCCAGAACAGTGAGCTTTCTCAGAACAAAGAACTGTGCTTCATACAAATACTGCCATATCTAGTTCATTTCTGCTTAGGAAACTGAAAAGAACAGTAGCTCCTGTTCAGTGCAATACACTGTACATTCTGGGAACAGACGCCAGTGGTATTTGCCCTGTGTATGACAATGGGAGCGCAATAGTGACTCTTATTACCAGAAAAAAACTCTTGCTTGTAGGACAAGAACCTGCATGTGATTCAACTCCTTTTAGGACTAGGAAACAAACGCTAGCTTGCCTTACAAGAAACACGCTCTGCTTTTGAGAAAAGAACAGTCTTCTATTTTACTGTGGTTCATATGGGGTCCGAACATTGAGCTTGCTCAGAACAAAAGAACTGTGCTTCCTAAACACACGGGCCATATCTAGTTCAACTCTGCTTAGGAAACTCACAAGAACAGTAGCTCCTCTTCAGTTCAATACACTGTATTTGCTGGTAACAGACGCGAGTGCTATTTGCACTGTGTGTGGCAATGGGAGCGCAATAGTGACTTTGCTTACGAGAAAACAACTCTTGCTCATAGGATCAGAAACTGCATGTGATTCAGCTCCATTTAGGACTGGGAAACAAATGCTAGCTCGCCTTACAAGAAAAACACTCTGCTTTTGAGAAAAGAGCACTCTTCTACTCTACTGTGTTTCCTTTGGTGTCCGAACAGTGAGCTTGCTCAGAACAAAACGACTGTGCTTCCTACACACATGGACCATATGTAGTTCAACTCTGCTTAGGAAACTGACAAGAACAGTAGCTGCTATTCAGTCCAATACACTGTACTTGCTGGGAACAGACGCGAGGGCTATTTGCACTGTGTATGGCAATGGGAGCGCAATAGTGACTTTATTACCAGAAAACAACTCTTGCTCGTAGGACCAAAAACTGCATGTGATTCAACTCCATTTAGGACTGGGAAACAAACGCTAGCTCGCCTTACAAGAAGCACACTCTGCTTTTGAGAAAAGAGCACTCTTCTACTCTACTGTGTTTCCTACAGGGCCAGAACAGTGAGCTTGCTCAGAACAAAAGAACTGTGCTTCATACAAATACTGCGATATCTAGTTCAATTCTGCTTAGGAAACTGAAAAGAACAGTAGCTCCTGTTCAGTCCAATACACTGTACATGCTGGGAACAGACGCCAGAGCTATTTGCACCGTGTATGATAATGGGAGCGCAATAGTGACTCTTCTTATCAGAAAACAACTCTTGCTCGTAGGACAAGAATCTGCATGTGATTCAACTCCATTTAGGACTGGGAAACAAACGCTAGCTCGCCTAACAAGAAACACACTAAGCTTTGAGAAAAGAGCACTCTTCTACTCTACTGTGTTTCCTAGGGTGTCTGAACAGTGTGCTTGCTCAGAACAAAAGAACTGTGCTTCCTACACACACGGGCCATATCTAGTTCATCTCTACTTAGGAAACTGACAAGAACAGTAGCTCCGCTTCAGTCCAATACACTGTACTTGCTGGGAACAGACGCGAGTGCTATTTGCACTGTGTATGGAAATGGGAGCGAAATAGTGACATTCCTTACCAGAAAATACCTCTTGCTCGTAGGACCAGAAACTGCATGGGATTCAACTCCGTTTGGGACTGGGAAACAAATGCTAGCTCGCCTTACAAGAAACACACTCTGCTTTTGAGAAAAGAGCACTCTTCTACTCTACTGTGTTTCCTATAGGGCCAGAACAGTGAGCTTGCTCAGAACAAAGAACTGTGCTTCATACAAATACTGCCATATCTAGTTCAATTCTGCTTAGGAAACTGAAAAGAACAGTAGCTCCTGTTCAGTGCAATACACTGTACATTCTGGGAACAGACGCCAGTGCTATTTGCCCTGTGTATGACAATGGGGGCGCAATAGTGACTCTTATTACCAGAAAAAAACTCTTGCTTGTAGGACAAGAAACTGCATGTGATTCAACTCCTTTTAGGACTAGGAAACAAACGCTAGCTCACGTAACAAGAAACACACTCTGCTTTTGAGAAAAGAGCACTCTTCTACTCGACTGTGTATCCTATGGGGTCCGAACAGTGAGCTTGCTCAGAACAAAAGAACTGGGCTTCCTACACACACGTGCCATATCTAGTTCAACTCTGCTTAGGAAACTGACAAGAACAGTAGCTCCGCTTCAGTCCAATACACTGTACTAGCTTTGAACAGACGCGAGTGCTATTTGCACTGTGTATGTAAATGGGAGCGCAATAGAGACTTTCTTTACCAGAAAACAACTCTTGGTCCTAGGACCAAAAACTGCATGTGATTCAACTCCATTTAGGACTGGGAAACAAACGCTAGCTCGCCTTACAAAAAACACACTCTGCTTTTGAGAAAAGAGCACTCTTCTACTCTACTGGATTTCCTATAGGGCCAGAACAGTGAGCTTGCACAGAACAAAAGAAATGTGCTTCCTACAAATATGGCCATATCTAGTAGAATTCTGCTTAGGAAACTGAAAAGAACAGTAGATCCTCTTCAGTCCAATACACTGTACATGCTGGGAACAGACGCCAGGGCTATTTGCCCTCTGTATGACAATGGGAGCACAAAAGTCACTCTTCTTACCAGAAAACAACTCTTGCTCATAGGACAAGAAACTGCATGTGATTCAACTCCATTTAGGACTGGGAAACTAACGCTAGCTCGCCTTACAAGAAACACACTCTGCTTTTGAGAAAAGAGCACTCTTCTACTCTACTGTGTTTCCTATGGGGTCCGAACATTGAGCTTGCTCAGAACAAAAGAACTGTGCTTCCTACACACATGGGCCATATCTAGTTCAACTCTGCTTAGGAAACTGACAAGAACAGTAGCTCCACTTCAGTCCAATACACTGTACTTGCTGGGAACAGACGCGAGTGCTATTTGCACTGTGTATGGAAATGGGAGCACAATAGTGACTTTCCTTACCAGAAAACAACTCTTGCTCGTAGGACCAGAAACTGCATGTGATTCAGCTCCATTTAGGACTGGGAAACAAACGCTAGCTCACCTTACAAGAAACACACTTTGCTTTTGACAAAAGAGCACTCTTCTACTGTACTGTGTTTCCTTTGGGGTCCTAACAGTGAGCTTGCTCAGAACAAAAGAACTGTGCTTCCTACACACACGGACCATATGTATTTCAACTCTGCTTAGGAAACTGACAAGAACAGTAGCTCCTATTCAGTCCAATACACTGTACTTGCTGGGAACAGACGCGAGTGCTCTTTGCACTGTGTATGTAAATGGGAGCGCAAGAGTGACTTTCCTTACCAGAAAACAACTCTTGCACGTAGGAACAAAAATTGCATGTGATTCAACTCCATTTAGGACTGGGAAACAAACGCTAGCTCGGATTACAAGAAACACACTCTGCTTTTCAGAGAAGAGCACTCTTCAACTCTACTGTGTTTCCTATAGGGCCAGAACAGTGAGTTTGCTCAGAACAAAAGAACTGTGCTTCCTACAAATAAGTCCATATCTAGTTCAATTCTGCTTAGGAAACTGACAAGAACAGTAGATCCTCTTCAGTCCAATACACTGTACATGCTGGGAACAGACGCCAGTGCTATTTGTCCTGTGTATGAAAATGGGAGTGCAATAGTGACTCTTCTTACCAGAAAACAACTCTTGCTCGTAGGACCAGAAACTGGATGTGATTCAACTCCATTTAGGACTGGGAAACAAACGCTAGCTCTCCTTACAAGAAACACACTCTGCTTTTGAGAAAAGAGCACTCTTCTACTCTACTGTGTATCCTATGGGGCCCGAACAGTGAGCTTGCTCAGAACAAAAGAACTGTGCTTCCTACACACAGGGGCCATATCTAGTTCAACTCTGCTTAGGAAATTGACAAGAACAGTAGCTCCTCTTCAGTCCAATACACTGTACTTGCTGGGAACAGATGCGAGTGCTATTTGCACTGTGTATGGCAATGGGAGTGCAATAGTGACTTTCCTTACCAGAAAACAACTCTTGCTCGTAGGACCAAAAACAGGATGTGATTCAACTCCACTTAGGACTGGGAAATAAACGCTATCTCGCCTTACAAGAAACACACTCTGCTTTTGAGAAAAGAGCACTCTTCTACTCTACTGTGTTTCCTATAGGGTCCGAACAGTGAGCTTGCTCAGAACAATAGAACTGTGCTTCCTACACACAGGGGCCATATCTAGTTCAACTCTGCTTAGGAAACTGACAAGAACAGTAGCTCCGCTTCAGTCCAATACACTGTACTAGCTTTGAACAGACGCGAGTGCTATTTGTGCTGTGTATGGAAATGGGAGCGCAATAGTGACTTTCCTTACCAGAAAACAACTTTTACTCGTAGGACCAGAAACTGCATGTGATTCAACTCCGTTTAGGACTGGGAAACAAACACTAGCTCGCCTTACAAGAAACACACTCTGCTTTTGAGAAAAGAGCACTCTTCTACTCTACTGTGTTTCCTATAGGGCCAGAACAGTGAGCTTGCTCAGAACAAAGAACTGTGCTTCATACAAATACTGCCATATCTAGTTCAATTCTGCTTAGGAAACTGAAAAGAACAGTAGCTCCTGTTCAGTGCAATACACTGTACATTCTGGGAACAGACGCCAGTGGTATTTGCCCTGTGTATGACAATGGGAGCGCAATAGTGACTCTTATTACCAGAAAAAAACTCTTGCTTGTAGGACAAGAAACTGCATGTGATTCAACTCCTTTTAGGACTAGGAAACAAACGCTAGCTTGCCTTACAAGAAACACGCTCTGCTTTTGAGAAAAGAACAGTCTTCTATTTTACTGTGGTTCATATGGGGTCCGAACATTGAGCTTGCTCAGAACAAAAGAACTGTGCTTCCTAAACACACGGGCCGTATCTAGTTCAACTCTGCTTAGGAAACTCACAAGAACAGTAGCTCCTCTTCAGTTCAATACACTGTATTTGCTGGGAACAGACGCGAGGGCTATTTGCACTGTGTATGGCAATGGGAGCGCAATAGTGACTTTGCTTACGAGAAAACAACTCTTGCTCATAGGATCAGAAACTGCATGTGATTCAGCTCCATTTAGGACTGGAAAACAAATGCTAGCTCGCCTTACAAGAAACACACTCTGCTTTTGAGAAAAGAGCACTCTTCTACTCTACTGTGTTTCCTTTGGGGTCCGAACAGTGAGCTTGCTCAGAACAAAACGACTGTGCTTCCTACACACACGGACCATATGTAGTTCAACTCTGCTGAGGAAACTGACAAGAACAGTAGCTGCTATTCAGTCCAATACACTGTACTTGCTGGGATCAGACGCGAGGGCTATTTGCACTGTGTATGGCAATGGGAGCGCAATAGTGACTTTATTACCAGAAAACAACTCTTGCTCGTAGGACCAAAAACTGCATGTGATTCAACTCCATTTAGGACTGGGAAACAAACGCTAGCTCGCCTTAAAAGAAACACACTCTGCTTTTGAGAAAAGAGCACTCTTCTACTCTACTGTGTTCCCTATGGGGTCCGAACAGTGAGCTTGCTCAGATCAAAAGAACTGTGCTTCCTACACACATGGGCCATATCAAGTTCAACTCTGCTTAGGAAACTGACAAGAACAGTAGCTCCTCTTCAGTCCAATACACTGTACTTGCTGTGAACAGACGCGAGTGCTATTTGCACTGTGTATGGCAAAGGGAGCACAATAGTGACTTTCCTTACCAGAAAACAACTCTTGCTCGTAGGACCAAAAACTGCATGTGATTCAACTCCATTTAGGACTGGGAAACAAACGCTAGCTCGCCTTACAAGAAACACACTCTGCTTTTGAGAAAAGAGCAGTCTTCTATTCTACTGTGGTTCATATGTGGTCCGAACATTGATCTTGCTCAGAACAAAAGAACTGTGCTTCCTACACACATAGGTCATATCTAGTTCAACTCTGCTTAGGAAACAGACAAGAACGGTAGCTCCTCTTCAGTCCAATACACTGTACTAGCTGGGAACAGACGCGAGTCCTATTTGTACTGTGTATGGCAATAGGAGCACAATATTGACTCTTCTTATCAGAAAACACCTCTTGCTCGTAGGACCAGAAACTGCAGGGGATTCAACTCCATTTCTGACTGGGGAACAAATACTAGCTCGCCTTACAAGAAACACACTCTGCTTTTGAGAAAAGAGCACTCTTATATTCTTCTGTGTTTCTATGTGGTCCGAACAGTGAGCTTGCTCAGAACAAAAGAACTGTGCTCCCTACACACAGGGACCATTTCCACTTCAACTCTGCTTAGGAAACTGACAAGAACAGTAGCTCCGCTTCAGTCCAATACACTGTACTTCCTGGGAACAAATGGGAGTGCTATTTGCACTGTGTATGGAAATGGGAGCGCAATAGTGACTTTCCTTACCAGAACACAACTCTTGCTCATAGGACCAAAAACTGCATGTGATTCAACTCCATTTAGGACTGGGAAACAAACGCTATCTTGCCTTACAAGAAACACACTCTGCTTTTGAGAAAAGAGCCCTCTTCTACTCTACTGTGTTTCCTATGGGGTCCGAACAGTGAGCTTGCTCAGAACAAAAGAACTGTGCTTCCTACACACATGGGCCATATCTAGTTCAACTCTGCTTAGGAAACTGACAAGAACAGTAGCTCCTCTTCAGTCCAATACACTGTACTTGCTGTGAACAGACGAGAGTGCTATTTGCACTGTGTATGGCAAAGGGAGCGCAATAGTGACTGTCCTTACCAGAAAACAACTCTTGCTCGTAGGACCAAAAACTGCATGTGATTCAACTCCATTTAGGACTGGGAAACAAACGCTAGCTCGCCTTACAAGAAACACATTCTGCTTTTGAGAAAAGAGCACTCTTCTACTCTACTGTGTTTCCTATAGGGCCAGAACAGTGAGTTTGCTCAGAACAAAAGAACTGTGCTTCCTACAAATATGGCCGTATCTAGTTCAATTCTGCTTAGGAAACTGACAAGAACAGTACATCCTCTTCAGTCCAATACACTGTACATGCTGGGAACAGACGCCAGTGCTATTTGCCCTGTGTCTGACAATGGGAGCACAATAGTGACTTTCCTTACCAGAAAACAACTCTTGCTCTTAGGACCAAAAACAGGATGTGATTCAACTCCATTTAGTACTGGGAAACAAACGCTAGCTTGCCTTACAAGAAACACACTCTGCTTTTGAGAAAAGAGCACTCTTCTGCTCTACTGTGTTTTCTATGGGGTCCGAACAGTGAGCTTGCTCAGAACAAAAGAACTGTGCTTCCTACACACACGGGCCATATCTAGTTCAACTCTGCTTAGGAAACTGACAAGAACGGTAGCTCCTCTTCAGTCCAATACACTGTACTAGCTGGGAACAGACGAGAGTCCTATTTGTACTGTGTATAGAAATAGGAGCGCAATAGTGACTCTTTTTATCAGAAAAAACCTCTTCCTCGTAGGAACAAAAACTGCATGGGATTCAACTCCATTTCTGACTGGGGAACAAACACTAGCTCGCCTTACAAGAAACACACTCTGCTTTTGAGAAAAGAGCACTCTTTTACTCTTCTGTGTTTCCTATGTGGTCCGAACAGTGAGCTTGCTCAGAACAAAAGAACTGTGCTTCCTACACACACGGGCCATATCTAGTTCAACTCTGCTTAGGAAACTGACAAGAACAGTAGCTCTGCTTCAATCCAATACACTGTACCTCCTGGGAACAGACGCGAGTGCTATTTGCACTGTGTATGGCAAAGGGAGCGCAATAGTGACTCTCCATACCAGAAAAAAACTCTTGCTCGTAGGACCAAAAACTGCATGTGATTCAACTCCATTTAGGACTGGGAAACAAACACTATCTTGCCTTACAAGAAACACACTCTGCTTTTGAGAAAAGAGCCCTCTTATACTCTACTGTGTTTCCTATGGGGTCCGAATAGTGAGCTTGCTCAGAACAAAAGAACTGTGCTCCCTACACACAGGGGCCATTTCCACTTCAACTCTGCGTAGGAAACTGACAAGAACAGTAGCTCCGCTTCAGTCCAATACACTGTACTTCCTGGGAACAGATGCGAGTGCTATTTGCACTGTGTATGGAAATGGGAGCACAATACTGACTTTCCTTACCAGAATACAACTCTTGCACATAGGACCAAAAACTGCATGTGATTCAACTCCATTTAGGACTGGGAAACAAACACTATCTTGCCTTACAAGAAACACACTCTGCTTTTGAGAAAAGAGCCCTCTTATACTCTACTGTGTTTCCTATGGGGTCCGAACAGTGAGCTTGCTCAGAACAAAAGAACTGTGCTTCCTACACACATGGGCCATATCTAGTTCAACTCTGCTTAGGAAACTGACAAGAACAGTAGCTCCTCTTCAGTCCAATACACTGTACTTGCTGGGAACTGACGCGAGAGCTATTTGCACTGTGTATGGCAATGGGAGCGCAATAGTGACTTTGATTACGAGAAAACAACTCTTGCTCGTAGGACCAAAAACTGCATGTGATTCAACTCCATTTAGGACTGGGAAACAAACGCTAGCTCGCCTTACCAGAAACACACTCTGCTTTTGAGAAAAGAGCAGTCTTCTGTTCTACTGTGGTTCATATGTGGTCCGAACATTGAGCTTACTCAGAACAAAAAACTGTGCCTCCTACACACACGGGACATATCTAGTTCAACTCTGCTTAGGAAACTGACAAGAACAGTAGCTCCTCTTCAGTCCAATACACTGTACTTACTGGGAACAGTCGCGAGTGCTATTTGCACTGTGTATGGCAATGGGAGCGCAATAGTTACTTTGCTTACAAGTAAACAACTCTTGCTCGTAGGACAAGAATCTGCATGTGATTCAACTCCATTTAGGACTGGGAAACAAACGCTAGCTCGCCTAACAAGAAACACACTAAGCTTTTGAGAAAAGAGCACTCTTCATCTCTACTGTGTTTCCTAGGGTGTCTGAACAGTGTGCTTGCTCAGAACAAAAGAACTGTGCTTCCTACACACACGGGCCATATCTAGTTCAACTCTGCTTAGGAAACTGACAAGAACGGTAGCTCCTCTTCAGTCCAATACACTGTACTAGCTGGGAACAGATGCGAGTGCTCTTTGCCCTGTGTATGGCAAGAGGAGCACAATAGTGACTCTTCTTATCAGAAAACAACTCTTACTCATAGGACCAGAAACTGCATGGGATTCAACTTCATTTCTGACTGGGAAACAAACACTAGCTCGCCTTACAAGAAACACACTCTGCTTTTGAGAAAAGAGCACTCTTCTACTCTACTGCGTATCCTATGGGGCCCGAACAGTGAGCTTGCTCAGAACAAAAGAACTGTGCTTCCTACACACAGGGGCCATATATAGTTCAACTCTGCTTAGGAAATTGACAAGAACAGTAGCTCCTCTTCAGTCCAATACACTGTACTTGATGGGAACAGATGCGAGTGCTATTTGCACTGTGTATGGCAATGGGAGTGCAATAGTGACTTTCCTTACCAGAAAACAACTCTTGCTCGTAGGACCAAAAACAGGATGTGATTCAACTCCATTTAGGACTGGGAAATAAACGCTAGCTTGCCTTACTAGAAACACACTCTGCTTTTGAGAAAAGAGCACTCTTCTACTCTACTGTGTTTCCTATGGGGTCCGAACAGTGAGCTTGCTTAGAACAATAGAACTGTGCTTCCTACACACAGGGGCCATATCTAGTTCAACTCTGCTTAGCAAACTGACAAGAACAGTAGCTCCGCTTCAGTCCAATACACTGTACTAGCTTTGAACAGACGCGAGTGTTATTTGCACTGTGTATGTAAATGGGAGCGCAATAGAGACTTTCTTTACCAGAAAACAACTCTTGGTCCTAGGACCAAAAACTGCATGTGATTCAACTCCATTTAGGACTGGGAAACAAACGCTAGCTCGCCTTACAAAAAACACACTGTGTTTTTGAGAAAAGAGCACTCTTCTACTCTACTGTGTTTCCTATAGGGCCAGAACAGTGAGCTTGCACAGAACAAAAGAAATGTGCTTCCTACAAATATGGCCATATCTAGTAGAATTCTGCTTAGGAAACTGAAAAGAACAGTAGATCCTCTTCAGTCTAATACACTGTACATGCTGGGAACAGACGCCAGGGCTATTTGCCCTCTGTATGACAATGGGAGCACAAAAGTCACTCTTCTTACCAGAAAACAACTCTTGCTCATAGGACAAGAAACTGCATGTGATTCAACTCCATTTAGGACTGGGAAACTAACGCTAGCTCGCCTTACAAGAAACACACTCTGCTTTTGAGAAAAGAGCACTCTTCTACTCTACTGTGTTTCCTATGGGGTCCGAACATTGAGCTTGCTCAGAACAAAAGAACTGTGCTTCCTACACACATGGGCCATATCTAGTTCAACTCTGCTTAGGAAACTGACAAGAACAGTAGATCCTCTTCAGTCCAATACACTGTACATGCTGGGAACAGACGCCAGTGCTATTTGTCCTGTGTATGAAAATGGGAGTACAATAGTGACTCTTCTTACCAGAAAACAACTCTTGCTCGTAGGACCAGAAACTGGATGTGATTCAACTCCATTTAGGACTGGGAAACAAACGCTAGCTCTCCTTACAAGAAACACACTCTGCTTTTGAGAAAAGAGCACTCTTCTACTCTACTGTGTATCCTATGGGGCCCGAACAGTGAGCTTGCTCAGAACAAAAGAACTGTGCTTCCTACACACAGGGGCCATATCTAGTTCAACTCTGCTTAGGAAATTGACAAGAACAGTAGCTCCTCTTCAGTCCAATACACTGTATTTGCTGGGAACAGATGCGAGTGCTATTTGCACTGTGTATGGCAATGGGAGTGCAATAGTGACTTTCCTTACCAGAAAACAACTCTTGCTCGTAGGACCAAAAACAGGATGTGATTCAACTCCACTTAGGACTGGGAAATAAACGCTAGCTTGCCTTACTAGAAACACACTCTGCTTTTGAGAAAAGAGCACTCTTCTACTCTACTGTGTTTCCTATGGGGTCCTAACAGTGAGCTTGCTCAGAACAATAGAACTGTGCTTCCTACACACATGGGCCATATCTAGTTCAACTCTGCTTAGGAAACTGACAAGAACAGTAGCTCCGCTTCAGTCCAATACACTGTACTAGCTTTGAACAGACGCGAGTGCTATTTGTGCTGTGTATGGAAATGGGAGCGCAATAGTGACTTTCCTTACCAGAAAACAACTTTTGCTCGTAGGACCAGAAACTGCATGTGATTCAACTCCGTTTAGGACTGGGAAACAAATGCTAGCTCGCCTTACAAGAAACACACTCTGCTTTTGAGAAAAGAGCACTCTTCTACTCTACTGTGTTTCCTATAGGGCCAGAACAGTGAGCTTGCTCAGAACAAAGAACTGTGCTTCATACAAATACTGCCATATCTAGTTCAATTCTGCTTAGGAAACTGAAAAGAACAGTAGCTCCTGTTCAGTGCAATACACTGTACATTCTGGGAACAGACGCCAGTGGTATTTGCCCTGTGTATGACAATGGGAGCGCAATAGTGACTCTTATTACCAGAAAAAAACTCTTGCTTGTAGGACAAGAAACTGCATGTGATTCAACTCCTTTTAGGACTAGGAAACAAACGCTAGCTTGCCTTACAAGAAACACGCTCTGCTTTTGAGAAAAGAACAGTCTTCTATTTTACTGTGGTTCATATGGGGTCCGAACATTGAGCTTGCTCAGAACAAAAGAACTGTGCTTCCTAAACACACGGGCCATATCTAGTTCAACTCTGCTTAGGAAACTCACAAGAACAGTAGCTCCTCTTCAGTTCAATACACTGTATTTGCTGGTAACAGACGCGAGTGCTATTTGCACTGTGTATGGCAATGGGAGCGCAATAGTGACTTTGCTTACGAGAAAACAACTCTTGCTCATAGGATCAGAAACTGCATGTGATTCAGCTCCATTTAGGACTGGGAAACAAATGCTAGCTCGCCTTACAAGAAAAACACTCTGCTTTTGAGAAAAGAGCACTCTTCTACTCTACTGTGTTTCCTTTGGGGTCCGAACAGTGAGCTTGCTCAGAACAAAACGACTGTGCTTCCTACACACATGGACCATATGTAGTTCAACTCTGCTTAGGAAACTGACAAGAACAGTAGCTGCTATTCAGTCCAATACACTGTACTTGCTGGGAACAGACGCGAGGGCTATTTGCACTGTGTATGGCAATGGGAGCGCAATAGTGACTTTATTACCAGAAAACAACTCTTGCTCGTAGGACCAAAAACTGCATGTGATTCAACTCCATTTAGGACTGGGAAACAAACGCTAGCTCGCCTTACAAGAAGCACACTCTGCTTTTGAGAAAAGAGCACTCTTCTACTCTACTGTGTTTCCTACAGGGCCAGAACAGTGAGCTTGCTCAGAACAAAAGAACTGTGCTTCATACAAATACTGCGATATCTAGTTCAATTCTGCTTAGGAAACTGAAAAGAACAGTAGCTCCTGTTCAGTCCAATACACTGTACATGCTGGGAACAGACGCCAGAGCTATTTGCACCGTGTATGATAATGGGAGCGCAATAGTGACTCTTCTTATCAGAAAACAACTCTTGCTCGTAGGACAAGAATCTGCATGTGATTCAACTCCATTTAGGACTGGGAAACAAACGCTAGCTCGCCTAACAAGAAACACACTAAGCTTTTGAGAAAAGAGCACTCTTCTACTCTACTGTGTTTCCTAGGGTGTCTGAACAGTGTGCTTGCTCAGAACAAAAGAACTGTGCTTCCTACACACACGGGCCATATCTAGTTCATCTCTACTTAGGAAACTGACAAGAACAGTAGCTCCGCTTCAGTCCAATACACTGTACTTGCTGGGAACAGACGCGAGTGCTATTTGCACTGTGTATGGAAATGGGAGCGAAATAGTGACATTCCTTACCAGAAAATACCTCTTGCTCGTAGACCAGAAACTGCATGGGATTCAACTCCGTTTGGGACTGGGAAACAAATGCTAGCTCGCCTTACAAGAAACACACTCTGCTTTTGAGAAAAGAGCACTCTTCTACTCTACTGTGTTTCCTATAGGGCCAGAACAGTGAGCTTGCTCAGAACAAAGAACTGTGCTTCATACAAATACTGCCATATCTAGTTCAATTCTGCTTAGGAAACTGAAAAGAACAGTAGCTCCTGTTCAGTGCAATACACTGTACATTCTGGGAACAGACGCCAGTGCTATTTGCCCTGTGTATGACAATGGGGGCGCAATAGTGACTCTTATTACCAGAAAAAAACTCTTGCTTGTAGGACAAGAAACTGCATGTGATTCAACTCCTTTTAGGACTAGGAAACAAACGCTAGCTCACGTAACAAGAAACACACTCTGCTTTTGAGAAAAGAGCACTCTTCTACTCGACTGTGTATCCTATGGGGTCCGAACAGTGAGCTTGCTCAGAACAAAAGAACTGGGCTTCCTACACACACGTGCCATATCTAGTTCAACTCTGCTTAGGAAACTGACAAGAACAGTAGCTCCGCTTCAGTCCAATACACTGTACTAGCTTTGAACAGACGCGAGTGCTATTTGCACTGTGTATGTAAATGGGAGCGCAATAGAGACTTTCTTTACCAGAAAACAACTCTTGGTCCTAGGACCAAAAACTGCATGTGATTCAACTCCATTTAGGACTGGGAAACAAACGCTAGCTCGCCTTACAAAAAACACACTCTGCTTTTGAGAAAAGAGCACTCTTCTACTCTACTGTATTTCCTATAGGGCCAGAACAGTGAGCTTGCACAGAACAAAAGAAATGTGCTTCCTACAAATATGGCCATATCTAGTAGAATTCTGCTTAGGAAACTGAAAAGAACAGTAGATCCTCTTCAGTCCAATACACTGTACATGCTGGGAACAGACGCCAGGGCTATTTGCCCTCTGTATGACAATGGGAGCACAAAAGTCACTCTTCTTACCAGAAAACAACTCTTGCTCATAGGACAAGAAACTGCATGTGATTCAACTCCATTTAGGACTGGGAAACTAACGCTAGCTCGCCTTACAAGAAACACACTCTGCTTTTGAGAAAAGAGCACTCTTCTACTCTACTGTGTTTCCTATGGGGTCCGAACATTGAGCTTGCTCAGAACAAAAGAACTGTGCTTCCTACACACATGGGCCATATCTAGTTCAACTCTGCTTAGGAAACTGACAAGAACAGTAGCTCCACTTCAGTCCAATACACTGTACTTGCTGGGAACAGACGCGAGTGCTATTTGCACTGTGTATGGAAATGGGAGCACAATAGTGACTTTCCTTACCAGAAAACAACTCTTGCTCGTAGGACCAGAAACTGCATGTGATTCAGCTCCATTTAGGACTGGGAAACAAACGCTAGCTCACCTTACAAGAAACACACTTTGCTTTTGACAAAAGAGCACTCTTCTACTGTACTGTGTTTCCTTTGGGGTCCTAACAGTGAGCTTGCTCAGAACAAAAGAACTGTGCTTCCTACACACACGGACCATATGTATTTCAACTCTGCTTAGGAAACTGACAAGAACAGTAGCTCCTATTCAGTCCAATACACTGTACTTGCTGGGAACAGACGCGAGTGCTCTTTGCACTGTGTATGTAAATGGGAGCGCAAGAGTGACTTTCCTTACCAGAAAACAACTCTTGCACGTAGGAACAAAAATTGCATGTGATTCAACTCCATTTAGGACTGGGAAACAAACGCTAGCTCGCCTTACAAGAAACACACTCTGCTTTTCAGAGAAGAGCACTCTTCAACTCTACTGTGTTTCCTATAGGGCCAGAACAGTGAGTTTGCTCAGAACAAAAGAACTGTGCTTCCTACAAATAAGTCCATATCTAGTTCAATTCTGCTTATGAAACTGACAAGAACAGTAGATCCTCTTCAGTCCAATACACTGTACATGCTGGGAACAGACGCCAGTGCTATTTGTCCTGTGTATGAAAATGGGAGTGCAATAGTGACTCTTCTTACCAGAAAACAACTCTTGCTCGTAGGACCAGAAACTGGATGTGATTCAACTCCATTTAGGACTGGGAAACAAACGCTAGCTCTCCTTACAAGAAACACACTCTGCTTTTGAGAAAAGAGCACTCTTCTACTCTACTGTGTATCCTATGGGGCCCGAACAGTGAGCTTGCTCAGAACAAAAGAACTGTGCTTCCTACACACAGGGGCCATATCTAGTTCAACTCTGCTTAGGAAATTGACAAGAACAGTAGCTCCTCTTCAGTCCAATACACTGTACTTGCTGGGAACAGATGCGAGTGCTATTTGCACTGTGTATGGCAATGGGAGTGCAATAGTGACTTTCCTTACCAGAAAACAACTCTTGCTCGTAGGACCAAAAACAGGATGTGATTCAACTCCACTTAGGACTGGGAAATAAACGCTAGCTCGCCTTACAAGAAACACACTCTGCTTCTGAGAAAAGAGCACTCTTCTACTCTACTGTGTTTCCTATGGGGTCCGAACAGTGAGCTTGCTCAGAACAATAGAACTGTGCTTCCTACACAGGGGCCATATCTAGTTCAACTCTGCTTAGGAAACTGACAAGAACAGTAGCTCCGCTTCAGTCCAATACACTGTACTAGCTTTGAACAGACGCGAGTGCTATTTGTGCTGTGTATGGAAATGGGAGCGCAATAGTGACTTTCCTTACCAGAAAACAACTTTTACTCGTAGGACCAGAAACTGCATGTGATTCAACTCCGTTTAGGACTGGGAAACAAACACTAGCTCGCCTTACAAGAAACACACTCTGCTTTTGAGAAAAGAGCACTCTTCTACTCTACTGTGTTTCCTATAGGGCCAGAACAGTGAGCTTGCTCAGAACAAAGAACTGTGCTTCATACAAATACTGCCATATCTAGTTCAATTCTGCTTAGGAAACTGAAAAGAACAGTAGCTCCTGTTCAGTGCAATACACTGTACATTCTGGGAACAGACGCCAGTGCTATTTGCCCTGTGTATGACAATGGGAGCGCAATAGTGACTCTTATTACCAGAAAAAAACTCTTGCTTGTAGGACAAGAAACTGCATGTGATTCAACTCCTTTTAGGACTAGGAAACAAACGCTAGCTTGCCTTACAAGAAACACGCTCTGCTTTTGAGAAAAGAACAGTCTTCTATTTTACTGTGGTTCATATGGGGTCCGAACATTGAGCTTGCTCAGAACAAAAGAACTGTGCTTCCTAAACACACGGGCCGTATCTAGTTCAACTCTGCTTAGGAAACTCACAAGAACAGTAGCTCCTCTTCAGTTCAATACACTGTATTTGCTGGGAACAGACGCGAGGGCTATTTGCACTGTGTATGGCAATGGGAGCGCAATAGTGACTTTGCTTACGAGAAAACAACTCTTGCTCATAGGATCAGAAACTGCATGTGATTCAGCTCCATTTAGGACTGGGAAACAAATGCTAGCTCGCCTTACAAGAAACACACTCTGCTTTTGAGAAAAGAGCACTCTTCTACTCTACTGTGTTTCCTTTGGGGTCCGAACAGTGAGCTTGCTCAGAACAAAACGACTGTGCTTCCTACACACACGGACCATATGTAGTTCAACTCTGCTGAGGAAACTGACAAGAACAGTAGCTGCTATTCAGTCCAATACACTGTACTTGCTGGGAACAGACGCGAGGGCTATTTGCACTGTGTATGGCAATGGGAGCGCAATAGTGACTTTATTACCAGAAAACAACTCTTGCTCGTAGGACCAAAAACTGCATGTGATTCAACTCCATTTAGGACTGGGAAACAAACGCTAGCTCGCCTTAAA
The DNA here is from genome assembly GCF_949786415.1 of Peromyscus eremicus. Lineage (NCBI taxonomy): Eukaryota > Metazoa > Chordata > Mammalia > Rodentia > Cricetidae > Peromyscus > Peromyscus eremicus. The sequence goes on along the minus strand of NW_026736296.1, from coordinate 46,702 downwards.
AGAAACACACTCTGCTTTTGAGAAAAGAGCACTCTTCTACTCTACTGTGTTCCCTATGGGGTCCGAACAGTGAGCTTGCTCAGATCAAAAGAACTGTGCTTCCTACACACATGGGCCATATCAAGTTCAACTCTGCTTAGGAAACTGACAAGAACAGTAGCTCCTCTTCAGTCCAATACACTGTACTTGCTGTGAACAGACGCGAGTGCTATTTGCACTGTGTATGGCAAAGGGAGCACAATAGTGACTTTCCTTACCAGAAAACAACTCTTGCTCGTAGGACCAAAAACTGCATGTGATTCAACTCCATTTAGGACTGGGAAACAAACGCTAGCTCGCCTTACAAGAAACACACTCTGCTTTTGAGAAAAGAGCAGTCTTCTATTCTACTGTGGTTCATATGTGGTCCGAACATTGATCTTGCTCAGAACAAAAGAACTGTGCTTCCTACACACATAGGTCATATCTAGTTCAACTCTGCTTAGGAAACAGACAAGAACGGTAGCTCCTCTTCAGTCCAATACACTGTACTAGCTGGGAACAGACACGAGTCCTATTTGTACTGTGTATGGCAATAGGAGCACAATATTGACTCTTCTTATCAGAAAACACCTCTTGCTCGTAGGACCAGAAACTGCATGGGATTCAACTCCATTTCTGACTGGGGAACAAATACTAGCTCGCCTTACAAGAAACACACTCTGCTTTTGAGAAAAGAGCCCTCTTCTACTCTACTGTGTTTCCTATGGGGTCCGAACAGTGAGCTTGCTCAGAACAAAAGAACTGTGCTTCCTACACACATGGGCCATATCTAGTTCAACTCTGCTTAGGAAACTGACAAGAACAGTAGCTCCTCTTCAGTCCAATACACTGTACTTGCTGTGAACAGACGAGAGTGCTATTTGCACTGTGTATGGCAAAGGGAGCGCAATAGTGACTGTCCTTACCAGAAAACAACTCTTGCTCGTAGGACCAAAAACTGCATGTGATTCAACTCCATTTAGGACTGGGAAACAAACGCTAGCTCGCCTTACAAGAAACACACTCTGCTTTTGAGAAAAGAGCACTCTTCTACTCTACTGTGTTTCCTATAGGGCCAGAACAGTGAGTTTGCTCAGAACAAAAGAACTGTGCTTCCTACAAATATGGCCGTATCTAGTTCAATTCTGCTTAGGAAACTGACAAGAACAGTACATCCTCTTCAGTCCAATACACTGTACATGCTGGGAACAGACGCCAGTGCTATTTGCCCTGTGTCTGACAATGGGAGCACAATAGTGACTTTCCTTACCAGAAAACAACTCTTGCTCTTAGGACCAAAAACAGGATGTGATTCAACTCCATTTAGTACTGGGAAACAAACGCTAGCTTGCCTTACAAGAAACACACTCTGCTTTTGAGAAAAGAGCACTCTTCTGCTCTACTGTGTTTTCTATGGGGTCCGAACAGTGAGCTTGCTCAGAACAAAAGAACTGTGCTTCCTACACACACGGGCCATATCTAGTTCAACTCTGCTTAGGAAACTGACAAGAACGGTAGCTCCTCTTCAGTCCAATACACTGTACTAGCTGGGAACAGACGAGAGTCCTATTTGTACTGTGTATAGAAATAGGAGCGCAATAGTGACTCTTCTTATCAGAAAAAACCTCTTCCTCGTAGGAACAAAAACTGCATGGGATTCAACTCCATTTCTGACTGGGGAACAAACACTAGCTCGCCTTACAAGAAACACACTCTGCTTTTGAGAAAAGAGCACTCTTTTACTCTTCTGTGTTTCCTATGTGGTCCGAACAGTGAGCTTGCTCAGAACAAAAGAACTGTGCTTCCTACACACACGGGCCATATCTAGTTCAACTCTGCTTAGGAAACTGACAAGAACAGTAGCTCTGCTTCAATCCAATACACTGTACCTCCTGGGAACAGACGCGAGTGCTATTTGCACTGTGTATGGCAAAGGGAGCGCAATAGTGACTCTCCATACCAGAAAACAACTCTTGCTCGTAGGACCAAAAACTGCATGTGATTCAACTCCATTTAGGACTGGGAAACAAACACTATCTTGCCTTACAAGAAACACACTCTGCTTTTGAGAAAAGAGCCCTCTTATACTCTACTGTGTTTCCTATGGGGTCCGAATAGTGAGCTTGCTCAGAACAAAAGAACTGTGCTCCCTACACACAGGGGCCATTTCCACTTCAACTCTGCGTAGGAAACTGACAAGAACAGTAGCTCTGCTTCAGTCCAATACACTGTACTTCCTGGGAACAGATGCGAGTGCTATTTGCACTGTGTATGGAAATGGGAGCACAATACTGACTTTCCTTACCAGAATACAACTCTTGCACATAGGACCAAAAACTGCATGTGATTCAACTCCATTTAGGACTGGGAAACAAACACTATCTTGCCTTACAAGAAACACACTCTGCTTTTGAGAAAAGAGCCCTCTTATACTCTACTGTGTTTCCTATGGGGTCCGAACAGTGAGCTTGCTCAGAACAAAAGAACTGTGCTTCCTACACACATGGGCCATATCTAGTTCAACTCTGCTTAGGAAACTGACAAGAACAGTAGCTCCTCTTCAGTCCAATACACTGTACTTGCTGGGAACTGACGCGAGAGCTATTTGCACTGTGTATGGCAATGGGAGCGCAATAGTGACTTTGATTACGAGAAAACAACTCTTGCTCGTAGGACCAAAAACTGCATGTGATTCAACTCCATTTAGGACTGGGAAACAAACGCTAGCTCGCCTTACCAGAAACACACTCTGCTTTTGAGAAAAGAGCAGTCTTCTGTTCTACTGTGGTTCATATGTGGTCCGAACATTGAGCTTACTCAGAACAAAAGAACTGTGCCTCCTACACACACGGGACATATCTAGTTCAACTCTGCTTAGGAAACTGACAAGAACAGTAGCTCCTCTTCAGTCCAATACACTGTACTTACTGGGAACAGTCGCGAGTGCTATTTGCACTGTGTATGGCAATGGGAGCGCAATAGTTACTTTGCTTACAAGTAAACAACTCTTGCTCGTAGGACAAGAATCTGCATGTGATTCAACTCCATTTAGGACTGGGAAACAAACGCTAGCTCGCCTAACAAGAAACACACTAAGCTTTTGAGAAAAGAGCACTCTTCAACTCTACTGTGTTTCCTAGGGTGTCTGAACAGTGTGCTTGCTCAGAACAAAAGAACTGTGCTTCCTACACACACGGGCCATATCTAGTTCAACTCTGCTTAGGAAACTGACAAGAACGGTAGCTCCTCTTCAGTCCAATACACTGTACTAGCTGGGAACAGATGCGAGTGCTCTTTGCCCTGTGTATGGCAAGAGGAGCACAATAGTGACTCTTCTTATCAGAAAACAACTCTTACTCATAGGACCAGAAACTGCATGGGATTCAACTTCATTTCTGACTGGGAAACAAACACTAGCTCGCCTTACAAGAAACACACTCTGCTTTTGAGAAAAGAGCACTCTTCTACTCTACTGTGTTTCCTATGTGGTCCGAACAGTGAGCTTGCTCAGAACAATAGAACTGTGCTTCCTACACACAGGGGCCATATCTAGTTCAACTCTGCTTCGGAAACTGACAAGAATAGTAGCTACGCTTCAGTCCAATACACTATACTTGCTGGGAACAGACGCGAGTGCTATTTGCACTGTGTATGTAAATGGGAGCGCAATAGAGACTTTCTTTACCAGAAAACCACTCTTGGTCGTAGAACCAAAAACTGCATGTGATTCAACTCCATTTAGGACTGGGAAGCAAACTCTAGCTCGCCTTACAAAAAACACACTCTGCTTTTGAGAAAAGAGCACTCTTCTACTCTTCTGTGTTTCCTATAGGGCCAGAACAGTGAGCTTGCACAGAACAGAAGAAATGTGCTTCCTACAAATATGGCCATATCTAGTAGAATTCTGCTTAGGAAACTGAAAAGAACAGTAGATCCTCTTCAGTCCAATACACTGTACATGCTGGGAACAGACGCCAGGGCTATTTGCCCTCTGTATGACAATGGGACCACAATAGTCACTCTTCTTACCAGAAAACAACTCTTGCTCATAGGACAAGAAACTGCATGTGATTCAACTCCATTTAGGACTGGGAAACTAACGCTAGCTCGCCTTACAAGAAACACACTCTGCTTTTGAGAAAAGAGCACTCTTCTACTCTACTGTGTTTCCTATGGGGTCCGAACATTGAGCTTGCTCAGAACAAAAGAACTGTGCTTCCTACACACATGGGCCATATCTAGTTCAACTCTGCTTAGGAAACTGACAAGAACAGTAGCTCCTCTTCAGTCCAATACACTGTACTTGCTGGGAACAGACGCGAGTGCTATTTGCACTGTGTATGGAAATGGGAGCGCAATAGTGACTTTCCTTACCAGAAAACAACTCTTGCTCGTAGGACCAGAAACTTCATATGATTCAACTCCTTTTAGGACTGGGAAACAAACGCTAGCTCGCCTTACAAGAAACACACTCTGCTTTTCAGAAAAGAGCACTCTTCTACTGTACTGTGTTTCCTTTGGGGTCCTAACAGTGAGCTTGCTCAGAACAAAAGAACTGTGCTTCCTACACACACGGACCATATGTAGTTCAACTCTGCTTAGGAAACTGACAAGAACAGTAGCTCCTCTTCAGTCCAATACACTGTACTTGCTGGGAACAGATGCGAGTGCTATTTGCACTGTGTATGGCAATGGGAGTGCAATAGTGACTTTCCTTACCAGAAAACAACTCTTGCTCGTAGGACCAAAAACAGGATGTGATTCAACTCCATTTAGGACTGGGAAATAAACGCTAGCTCGCCTTACTAGAAACACACTCTGCTTTTGAGAAAAGAGCACTCTTCTACTCTACTGTGTTTCCTATGGGGTCCGAACAGTGAGCTTGCTTAGAACAATAGAACGGTGCTTCCTACACACAGGGGCCATATCTAGTTCAACTCTGCTTAGCAAACTGACAAGAACAGTAGCTCCGCTTCAGTCCAATACACTGTACTAGCTTTGAACAGACGCGAGTGCTATTTGCACTGTGTATGTAAATGGGAGCGCAATAGAGACTATCTTTACCAGAAAACAACTCTTGGTCCTAGGACCAAAAACTGCATGTGATTCAACTCCATTTAGGACTGGGAAACAAACGCTAGCTCGCCTTACAAAAAACACACTGTGTTTTTGAGAAAAGAGCACTCTTCTACTCTACTGTGTTTCCTATAGGGCCAGAACAGTGAGCTTGCACAGAACAAAAGAAATGTGCTTCCTACAAATATGGCCATATCTAGTAGAATTCTGCTTAGGAAACTGAAAAGAACAGTAGATCCTCTTCAGTCCAATACACTGTACATGCTGGGAACAGACGCCAGGGCTATTTGCCCTCTGTATGACAATGGGAGCACAAAAGTCACTCTTCTTACCAGAAAACAACTCTTGCTCATAGGACAAGAAACTGCATGTGATTCAACTCCATTTAGGACTGGGAAACTAACGCTAGCTCGCCTTACAAGAAACACACTCTGCTTTTGAGAAAAGAGCACTCTTCTACTCTACTCTGTTTCCTATGGGGTCCGAACATTGAGCTTGCTCAGAACAAAAGAACTGTGCTTCCTACACACATGGGCCATATCTAGTTCAACTCTGCTTAGGAAACTGACAAGAACAGTAGATCCTCTTCAGTCCAATACACTGTACATGCTGGGAACAGACGCCAGTGCTATTTGTCCTGTGTATGAAAATGGGAGTGCAATAGTGACTCTTCTTACCAGAAAACAACTCTTGCTCGTAGGACCAGAAACTGCATGTGATTCAACTCCATTTAGGACTGGGAAACAAACGCTAGCTCTCCTTACAAGAAACACACTCTGCTTTTGAAAAAAGAGCACTCTTCTACTCTACTGTGTATCCTATGGGGCCCGAACAGTGAGCTTGCTCAGAACAAAAGAACTGTGCTTCCTACACACAGGGGCCATATCTAGTTCAACTCTGCTTAGGAAATTGACAAGAACAGTAGCTCCTCTTCAGTCCAATACACTGTACTTGCTGGGAACAGATGCGAGTGCTATTTGCACTGTGTATGGCAATGGGAGTGCAATAGTGACTTTCCTTACCAGAAAACAACTCTTGCTTGTAGGACCAAAAACAGGATGTGATTCAACTCCACTTAGGACTGGGAAATAAACGCTAGCTTGCCTTACTAGAAACACACTCTGCTTTTGAGAAAAGAGCACTCTTCTACTCTACTGTGTTTCCTATGGGGTCCGAACAGTGAGCTTGCTCAGAACAATAGAACTGTGCTTCCTACACACATGGGCCATATCTAGTTCAACTCTGCTTAGGAAACTGACAAGAACAGTAGCTCCGCTTCAGTCCAATACACTGTACTAGCTTTGAACAGACGCGAGTGCTATTTGTGCTGTGTATGGAAATGGGAGCGCAATAGTGACTTTCCTTACCAGAAAACAACTTTTGCTCGTAGGACCAGAAACTGCATGTGATTCAACTCCGTTTAGGACTGGGAAACAAATGCTAGCTCGCCTTACAAGAAACACACTCTGCTTTTGAGAAAAGAGCACTCTTCTACTCTACTGTGTTTCCTATAGGGCCAGAACAGTGAGCTTGCTCAGAACAAAGAACTGTGCTTCATACAAATACTGCCATATCTAGTTCAATTCTGCTTAGGAAACTGAAAAGAACAGTAGCTCCTGTTCAGTGCAATACACTGTACATTCTGGGAACAGACGCCAGTGGTATTTGCCCTGTGTATGACAATGGGAGCGCAATAGTGACTCTTATTACCAGAAAAAAACTCTTGCTTGTAGGACAAGAAACTGCATGTGATTCAACTCCTTTTAGGACTAGGAAACAAACGCTAGCTTGCCTTACAAGAAACACGCTCTGCTTTTGAGAAAAGAACAGTCTTCTATTTTACTGTGGTTCATATGGGGTCCGAACATTGAGCTTGCTCAGAACAAAAGAACTGTGCTTCCTAAACACACGGGCCATATCTAGTTCAACTCTGCTTAGGAAACTCACAAGAACAGTAGCTCCTCTTCAGTTCAATACACTGTATTTGCTGGTAACAGACGCGAGTGCTATTTGCACTGTGTATGGCAATGGGAGCGCAATAGTGACTTTGCTTACGAGAAAACAACTCTTGCTCATAGGATCAGAAACTGCATGTGATTCAGCTCCATTTAGGACTGGGAAACAAATGCTAGCTCGCCTTACAAGAAAAACACTCTGCTTTTGAGAAAAGAGCACTCTTCTACTCTACTGTGTTTCCTTTGGGGTCCGAACAGTGAGCTTGCTCAGAACAAAACGACTGTGCTTCCTACACACATGGACCATATGTAGTTCAACTCTGCTTAGGAAACTGACAAGAACAGTAGCTGCTATTCAGTCCAATACACTGTACTTGCTGGGAACAGACGCGAGGGCTATTTGCACTGTGTATGGCAATGGGAGCGCAATAGTGACTTTATTACCAGAAAACAACTCTTGCTCGTAGGACCAAAAACTGCATGTGATTCAACTCCATTTAGGACTGGGAAACAAACGCTAGCTCGCCTTACAAGAAGCACACTCTGCTTTTGAGAAAAGAGCACTCTTCTACTCTACTGTGTTTCCTACAGGGCCAGAACAGTGAGCTTGCTCAGAACAAAAGAACTGTGCTTCATACAAATACTGCGATATCTAGTTCAATTCTGCTTAGGAAACTGAAAAGAACAGTAGCTCCTGTTCAGTCCAATACACTGTACATGCTGGGAACAGACGCCAGAGCTATTTGCACCGTGTATGATAATGGGAGCGCAATAGTGACTCTTCTTATCAGAAAACAACTCTTGCTCGTAGGACAAGAATCTGCATGTGATTCAACTCCATTTAGGACTGGGAAACAAACGCTAGCTCGCCTAACAAGAAACACACTAAGCTTTTGAGAAAAGAGCACTCTTCTACTCTACTGTGTTTCCTAGGGTGTCTGAACAGTGTGCTTGCTCAGAACAAAAGAACTGTGCTTCCTACACACACGGGCCATATCTAGTTCATCTCTACTTAGGAAACTGACAAGAACAGTAGCTCCGCTTCAGTCCAATACACTGTACTTGCTGGGAACAGACGCGAGTGCTATTTGCACTGTGTATGGAAATGGGAGCGAAATAGTGACATTCCTTACCAGAAAATACCTCTTGCTCGTAGGACCAGAAACTGCATGGGATTCAACTCCGTTTGGGACTGGGAAACAAATGCTAGCTCGCCTTACAAGAAACACACTCTGCTTTTGAGAAAAGAGCACTCTTCTACTCTACTGTGTTTCCTATAGGGCCAGAACAGTGAGCTTGCTCAGAACAAAGAACTGTGCTTCATACAAATACTGCCATATCTAGTTCAATTCTGCTTAGGAAACTGAAAAGAACAGTAGCTCCTGTTCAGTGCAATACACTGTACATTCTGGGAACAGACGCCAGTGCTATTTGCCCTGTGTATGACAATGGGGGCGCAATAGTGACTCTTATTACCAGAAAAAAACTCTTGCTTGTAGGACAAGAAACTGCATGTGATTCAACTCCTTTTAGGACTAGGAAACAAACGCTAGCTCACGTAACAAGAAACACACTCTGCTTTTGAGAAAAGAGCACTCTTCTACTCGACTGTGTATCCTATGGGGTCCGAACAGTGAGCTTGCTCAGAACAAAAGAACTGGGCTTCCTACACACACGTGCCATATCTAGTTCAACTCTGCTTAGGAAACTGACAAGAACAGTAGCTCCGCTTCAGTCCAATACACTGTACTAGCTTTGAACAGACGCGAGTGCTATTTGCACTGTGTATGTAAATGGGAGCGCAATAGAGACTTTCTTTACCAGAAAACAACTCTTGGTCCTAGGACCAAAAACTGCATGTGATTCAACTCCATTTAGGACTGGGAAACAAACGCTAGCTCGCCTTACAAAAAACACACTCTGCTTTTGAGAAAAGAGCACTCTTCTACTCTACTGTATTTCCTATAGGGCCAGAACAGTGAGCTTGCACAGAACAAAAGAAATGTGCTTCCTACAAATATGGCCATATCTAGTAGAATTCTGCTTAGGAAACTGAAAAGAACAGTAGATCCTCTTCAGTCCAATACACTGTACATGCTGGGAACAGACGCCAGGGCTATTTGCCCTCTGTATGACAATGGGAGCACAAAAGTCACTCTTCTTACCAGAAAACAACTCTTGCTCATAGGACAAGAAACTGCATGTGATTCAACTCCATTTAGGACTGGGAAACTAACGCTAGCTCGCCTTACAAGAAACACACTCTGCTTTTGAGAAAAGAGCACTCTTCTACTCTACTGTGTTTCCTATGGGGTCCGAACATTGAGCTTGCTCAGAACAAAAGAACTGTGCTTCCTACACACATGGGCCATATCTAGTTCAACTCTGCTTAGGAAACTGACAAGAACAGTAGCTCCACTTCAGTCCAATACACTGTACTTGCTGGGAACAGACGCGAGTGCTATTTGCACTGTGTATGGAAATGGGAGCACAATAGTGACTTTCCTTACCAGAAAACAACTCTTGCTCATAGGACCAGAAACTGCATGTGATTCAGCTCCATTTAGGACTGGGAAACAAACGCTAGCTCACCTTACAAGAAACACACTTTGCTTTTGACAAAAGAGCACTCTTCTACTGTACTGTGTTTCCTTTGGGGTCCTAACAGTGAGCTTGCTCAGAACAAAAGAACTGTGCTTCCTACACACACGGACCATATGTATTTCAACTCTGCTTAGGAAACTGACAAGAACAGTAGCTCCTATTCAGTCCAATACACTGTACTTGCTGGGAACAGACGCGAGTGCTCTTTGCACTGTGTATGTAAATGGGAGCGCAAGAGTGACTTTCCTTACCAGAAAACAACTCTTGCACGTAGGAACAAAAATTGCATGTGATTCAACTCCATTTAGGACTGGGAAACAAACGCTAGCTCGCCTTACAAGAAACACACTCTGCTTTTCAGAAAAGAGCACTCTTCAACTCCACTGTGTTTCCTATAGGGCCAGAACAGTGAGTTTGCTCAGAACAAAAGAACATGCTTCCTACAAATAAGTCCATATCTAGTTCAATTCTGCTTAGGAAACTGACCAGAACAGTAGATCCTCTTCAGTCCAATACACTGTACATGCTGGGAACAGACGCCACTGCTATTTGTCCTGTGTATGAAAATGGGAGTGCAATAGTGACTCTTCTTACCAGAAAACAACTCTTGCTCGTAGGACCAGAAACTGGATGTGATTCAACTCCATTTAGGACTGGGAAGCAAACGCTAGCTCTCCTTACAAGAAACACACTCTGCTTTTGAGAAAAGAGCACTCTTCTACTCTACTGTGTATCCTATGGGGCCCGAACAGTGAGCTTGCTCAGAACAAAAGAACTGTGCTTCCTACACACAGGGGCCATATCTAGTTCAACTCTGCTTAGGAAATTGACAAGAACAGTAGCTCCTCTTCAGTCCAATACACTGTACTTGCTGGGAACAGATGCGAGTGCTATTTGCACTGTGTATGGCAATGGGAGTGCAATAGTGACTTTCCTTACCAGAAAACAACTCTTGCTCTTAGGACCAAAAACAGGATGTGATTCAACTCCACTTAGGACTGGGAAATAAACGCTAGCTCGCCTTACAAGAAACACACTCTGCTTTTGAGAAAAGAGCACTCTTCTACTCTACTGTGTTTCCTATGGGGTCCGAACAGTGAGCTTGCTCAGAACAATAGAACTGTGCTTCCTACACACAGGGGCCATATCTCGTTCAACTCTGCTTAGGAAACTGACAAGAACAGTAGCTCCGCTTCAGTCCAATACACTGTACTAGCTTTGAACAGACGCGAGTGCTATTTGTGCTGTGTATGGAAATGGGAGCGCAATAGTGACTTTCCTTACCAGAAAACAACTTTTACTCGTAGGACCAGAAACTGCATGTGATTCAACTCCGTTTAGGACTGGGAAACAAACACTAGCTCGCCTTATAAGAAACACACTCTGCTTTTGAGAAAAGAGCACTCTTCTACTCTACTGTGTTTCCTATAGGGCCAGAACAGTGAGCTTGCTCAGAACAAAGAACTGTGCTTCATACAAATACTGCCATATCTAGTTCAATTCTGCTTAGGAAACTGAAAAGAACAGTAGCTCCTGTTCAGTGCAATACACTGTACATTCTGGGAACAGACGCCAGTGCTATTTGCCCTGTGTATGACAATGGGAGCGCAATAGTGACTCTTATTACCAGAAAAAAACTCTTGCTTGTAGGACAAGAAACTGCATGTGATTCAACTCCTTTTAGGACTAGGAAACAAACGCTAGCTTGCCTTACAAGAAACACGCTCTGCTTTTGAGAAAAGAACAGTCTTCTATTTTACTGTGGTTCATATGGGGTCCGAACATTGAGCTTGCTCAGAACAAAAGAACTGTGCTTCCTAAACACACGGGCCGTATCTAGTTCAACTCTGCTTAGGAAACTCACAAGAACAGTAGCTCCTCTTCAGTTCAATACACTGTATTTGCTGGGAACAGACGCGAGGGCTATTTGCACTGTGTATGGCAATGGGAGCGCAATAGTGACTTTGCTTATGAGAAAACAACTCTTGCTCATAGGATCAGAAACTGCATGTGATTCAGCTCCATTTAGGACTGGGAAACAAATGCTAGCTCGCCTTACAAGAAACACACTCTGCTTTTGAGAAAAGAGCACTCTTCTACTCTACTGTGTTTCCTTTGGGGTCCGAACAGTGAGCTTGCTCAGAACAAAACGACTGTGCTTCCTACACACACGGACCATATGTAGTTCAACTCTGCTGAGGAAACTGACAAGAACAGTAGCTGCTATTCAGTCCAATACACTGTACTTGCTGGGAACAGACGCGAGGGCTATTTGCACTGTGTATGGCAATGGGAGCGCAATAGTGACTTTATTACCAGAAAACAACTCTTGCTCGTAGGACCAAAAACTGCATGTGATTCAACTCCATTTAGGACTGGGAAACAAACGCTAGCTCGCCTTACAAGAAGCACACTCTGCTTTTGAGAAAAGAGCACTCTTCTACTCTACTGTGTTTCCTACAGGGCCAGAACAGTGAGCTTGTTCAGAACAAAAGAACTGTGCTTCATACAAATACTGCCATATCTAGTTCAGTTCTGCTTAGGAAACTGAAAAGAACAGTAGCTCCTGTTCAGTCCAATACACTGTACATGCTGGGAACAGACGCCAGAGCTATTTGCACCGTGTATGATAATGGGAGCGCAATAGTGACTCTTCTTATCAGAAAACAACTCTTGCTCGTAGGACAAGAATCTGCATGTGATTCAACTCCATTTAGGACTGGGAAACAAACGCTAGCTCGCCTAACAAGAAACACACTAAGGTTTTGAGAAAAGAGCACTCTTCTACTCTACTGTGTTTCCTAGGGTGTCTGAACAGTGTGCTTGCTCAGAACAAAAGAACTGTGCTTCCTACACACACGGGCCATATCTAGTTCATCTCTACTTAGGAAACTGACAAGAACAGTAGCTCCGCTTCAGTCCAATACACTGTACTTGCTGGGAACAGACGCGAGTGCTATTTGCACTGTGTATGGAAATGGGAGCGCAATAGTGACATTCCTTACCAGAAAATACCTCTTGCTCGTAGGACCAGAAACTGCATGGGATTCAACTCCATTTCTGACTGGGAAACAAACACTAGCTCGCCTTACAAGAAACACACTCTGCTTTTGAGAAAAGAGCACTCTTCTACTCTACTGTGTTTCCTATGGGGTCCGAACAGTGAGCTTGCACAGAACAAAAGAACTGTGTTTCCTACACACACGGGCCATATCTAGTTCAACTCTGCTTAGGAAACTGACAAGAACAGTAGCTCCGCTTCAGTCCAATACACTGTATTTGCTGGGAACAGATGCGAGTGCTATTTGCACTGTGTTTGGCAATGGGAGCGCAATAGTGACTTTATTACCTGAAAACAACTCTTGCTCGTAGGACCAAAAACTGCATGTGATTCAACTCCATTTAGGACTGGGAAACAAACGCTAGCTCGCCTTACAAGAAGCACACTCTGCTTTTGAGAAAAGAGCACTCTTCTACTCTACTGTGTTTCCTACAGGGCCAGAACAGTGAGCTTGCTCAGAACAAAAGAACTGTGCTTCATACAAATACTGCCATATCTAGTTCAATTCTGCTTAGGAAACTGAAAAGAACAGTAGCTCCTGTTCAGTCCAATACACTGTACATGCTGGGAACAGACGCCAGAGCTATTTGCACCGTGTATGATAATGGGAGCGCAATAGTGACTCTTCTTATCAGAAAACAACTCTTGCTCGTAGGACAAGAATCTGCATGTGATTCAACTCCATTTAGGACTGGGAAACAAACGCTAGCTCGCCTAACAAGAAACACACTAAGCTTTTGAGAAAAGAGCACTCTTCTACTCTACTGTGTTTCCTATGGGGTCCGAACATTGAGCTTGCTCAGAACAAAAGAACTGTGCTTCCTACACACACGGGCCATATCTAGTTCAACTCTGCTTAGGAAACTGACAAGAACAGTAGCTCCTCTTCAGTCCAATACACTGTACTTGCTGGGAACAGACGCGAGTGCTATTGGCACTGTGTATGGAAATGGGAGCGCAATAGTGACTTTCCTTAACAGAAAACAACTCTTGCTCCTAGGACCAGAAACTGCATGTGATTCAGCTCCATTTAGGACTGGGAAAAAAACGCTAGCTCGCCTTACAAGAAACACACTCTGCTTTTCAGAAAAGAGCACTCTTCTACTGTACTGTGTTTCCTTTGGGGTCCTAACAGTGAGCTTGCTCAGAACAAAAGAACTGTGCTTCCTACACACACGGACCATATGTAGTTCAACTCTGCTTAGGAAACTGACAAGAACAGTAGCTCCTCTTCAGTCCAATACACTGTACTTGCTGGGAACAGACGCGAGTGCTCTTTGCACTGTGTATGTAAATGGGAGCGCAATAGTGACTTTCCTTACCAGAAAACACCTCTTGCTCCTAGGACCAGAAACTGCATGGGATTCAACTCCATTTCTGACTGGGAAACAAACACTAGCTCGCCTTACAAGAAACACACTCTGCTTTTGAGGAAAGAGCACTCTTCTACTCTACGGTGTCTCCTATAGGGCCAGAACAGTGAGTTTGCTCAGAACAAATGAACTGTGCTTCCTACAAATACGGCTATATCTAGTACAATTCTGCTTAGGAAACTGACAAGAACAGTAGATCCTCTTCAGTCCAATACACTGTATGTGCTGGGAACAGACGCCAGTGCTATTTGCCCTGTGTATGACAATGGGAGCACAGTAGTGACTCTTCTTACCAGAAAACAACTCTTGCTTGTAGGACAAGAAACTGCATGTGATTCAACTCCATTTAGGACTGGGAAACAAACGGTAGCTCGCCTTACAAGAAACACACTCTGCTTTTGAGAAAAGAGCACTCTTCTACTCTACTGTGTTTCCTATGGGGTCCGAACAGTGAGCTTGCTCAGAACAAAAGAACTGTGCTTCCTACACACATGGGCCATATCTAGTTCAACTGTGCTTAGGAAACTGACAAGAACAGTAGCTCCTCTTCAGTCCAATACACTGTACTTGCTGGGAACAAATGCGAGTGCTATTTGCACTGTGTATGGCAAAGGGAGTGCAGTAGTGACTTTCCTTACCAGAAAACAACTCTTGCTCGTAGGACCAAAAATTGCATGTGATTCAACTCCATTTAGGACTGGGAAACAAATGCTAGCTCGCCTTACAAGAAACACACTCTGCTTATGAGAAAAGAGCACTCTTCTACTCTACTGTGTTTCCTATAAGGCCAGAACAGTGAGTTTGCTCAGAACAAAAGAACTGTGCTTCCTACAAATACGGCCATATCTAGTTCAATTCTGCTTAGGAAACTGACAAGAACAGTAGATCCTCTTCAGTACATTACACTGTACATGCTGGGAACAGACGCCAGTACTATTTGCCCTGTGTATGACAATGGGAGCACAATAGTGACTCTTCTTACCAGAAAACAACTCTTGCTCGTAGGACAAGAAACTGCATGTGATTCAACTCCATTTAGGACTGGGATACAAACGCTAGCTCGCCTTACAAGAAACACACTCTGATTTGAGAAAAGAGCACTCTTATACTCTACTTTTTTTCCTATGTTGTCCGAACAGTGAGCTTGCTCAGAACAAAAGAACTGTGCTTACTACACACATGGGCCATATCTAGTTCAACTCTGCTCAGGAAACTGACAAGAACAGTAGCTCCTCTTCAGTCCAATACACTGCACTTGCTGGGAACAGGAGCGAGTGCTATTTGAATTGTGTATGGAAATGGGAGCGCAATATTGACTTTTTTTTTTTACCAGAAAACAACTCTTGCTCATAGGACCAAAAACTGCATGTGATTCAACTCCATTTAGGACTGGGAAACAAACGCTAGCTCGCCTTACAAGAAAGACACTCTGATTTTGAGAAAAGAGCACTCTTCTACTCTACTGTGTTTCCTATGGGGTCCGAACAGTGAGCTTGCTCAGAACAAAAGAACTGTGCTTCCTACACACACGGGCCATATCTAGTTCAACTCTGCTTAGGAAACTGACAAGAACAGTAGCTCCTCTTCAGTCGAATACACTGTACTTGCTGGGAACAGACGCCAGTGCTATTTGTCCTGTATATGAAAATGGGAGTGCAATAGTGACTCTTCTTACCAGAAAACAACTCTTGCTCGTAGGACCAGAAACTGGATGTGATTCAACTCCAATTAGTACTGGGAAACAAACGCTAGCTCTTCTTACAAGAAACACACTCTGCTTTTGAGAAAAGAGCACTCTTCTACTCTACTGTGTATCCTATGGGGCCCGAACAGTGAGCTTGCTCAGAACAAAAGAACTGTGCTTCCTACACACAGGGGCCATATCTATTTCTACTCTGCTTAGGAAATTGACAAGAACTGTAGCTCCTCTTCAGTCCAATGCACTGTACTTGCTGGGAACAGATGCGAGTGCTATTTGCACTGTGTACGGCAATGGGAATGCAATAGTGACGTTCCATACCAGAAAACAACTCTTGATCGTAGGACCAAAAATAGGATGTGATTCAACTCTATTTAAAACTGGAAAATAAACGCTAGCTTCCCTTATTAGAAACACACTCTGCTTTTGAGAAAAGTGCACTCTTCTACTCTACTGTGTTTCCTATGGGGTCCGAACAGTGAGCTTGCTCAGAACAATAGAACTGTGCTTCCTACACAAAGGGGCCATATCTAGTTCAACTCTGCTTAGCAAACTGACAAGAACAGTAGCTCCACTTCAGTCCAATACACTGTACTAGCTTTGAACAGACGCGAGTGCTATTTGCACTGTGTATGGAAATGGGAGTGCAATAGTGACTTTCCTTACCAGAAAACAACTCTTGCTCATAGGACCAAAAACTGCATGTGACTCAACTCCATTTAGGACTGGGAAACAAACGCTAGCTCGCCTTACAAGAAACACACTCTGCTTTTGAGAATAGAGCACTCTTCTACTCTACTGTGTTTCCTATGTGGTCCGAACAGTGAGCTTGCTCAGAACAAAAGAGCTGTGCTTCCTACACACACGGGCCATATCTAGTTCAACTCTGCTTAGGAAACTGACAAGAACAGTAGATCCTCTTCAGTCCAATACACTGTACATGCTGGGAAAAGAGGCCAGTGCTATTTGCCCTGTGTATGACAATGGGAGCACAATAGTGCCTCTTCTTACCAGAAAACAACTCTTGCTCGTAGGACAAGAAACTGCATGTGATTCAACTCCATTTAGGACTGGGCAACAAACGCTAGCATGCCTTATAAGAAACACACTCTGCTTTTGAGAAAAGAGCACTCTTCTACTCTACTGTTTTTCCTATGGGGTCCGAACAGTGAGCTTGCTCAGAACAAAAGAACTGTGCTTCCTACACACATGGGCCATATCTAGTTCAACTCTGCTTAGGAAACTGACAAGAACAGTAGATCCTCTTCAGTCCAATGCACTGTACTTGCTGGAACAGACGCGAGTGCTATTTGCACTGTGTATGGCAAAGGGAGCGCAATAGTGACTTTCTTTACCAGAAAACAACTCTTGCTCGTAGGACCAAAAACTGCATGTGATTCAACTCCATTTAGGACTGGGAAACAAATGCTAGCTCGCCTTACAAGAAACACACTCTGCTTTTGAGAAAAGAACAGTCTTCTATTTTACTGTGGTTCATATGGGGTCCGAACATTGAGCTTGCTCAGAACAAAAGAACTGTGCTTCCTAAACACACGGGCCGTATCTAGTTCAACTCTGCTTAGGAAACTGACAAGAACAGTAGCTCCTCTTCAGTTCAATACACTGTACTTGCTGGCAACAGGGGCGAGGGCTATTTGCACTGTGTATGGCAATGGGAGCGCAATAGTGACTTTGCTTACGAGAAAACAGCTCTTGCTCGTAGGACCAAAAACTGCAAGTGATTCAACTCCATTTAGGACTGGGAAACAAACGCTAGCTCGCCTTACAAGAAACACACTCTGCTTTTGAGAAAAGAACAGTCTTCTATTTTACTCTGGTTCATATGGGGTCGGAACATTGAGCTTGCTCAGAACAAAAGAACTGTGCTTCCTAAACACACGGGCCCTATCTAGTTCAACTCTGCTTAGGAAACTGACAAGAACAGTAGCTCCTCTTCAGTTCAATACACTGGACTTGCTGGGAACAGACGCCAGTGCTATATGCCCTGTGTATGACAATGGGAGCGCAATAGTGACTCTTCTTACAAGAAAACAACTCTTGCTCGTTGGACCAGAATATGCATGGGATTCAACTCCATTTCTGACTGGGAAACAAACACTAGCACGCATTACAAGAAACACACTCTCCTTTTGAGAAAAGAGGACTCTTCTACTCTAATGTGTTTCCTATGGGGTCCGAATAGTGAGCTTGCTCAGAACAAAAGAACTGTGCTTCCTACACACAGGGGCCATATCTAGTTCACCTCTGCTTAGGAAACTGACAAGAACAGTAGATCCCCTTCAGTCCAATACACTGTACTTGCTGGGAACAGACGCGAGTGCTATTTGCACTGTGTATGGAAATGAGATCGCAATAGTGACTTTCCTTACCAGAAAACAACTCTTGCTCGTAGGACCAAAAACTGCATGTGATTCAACTCCACTTAGGACTGGGAAACAAACACTAGCTCGCCTTACAAGAAACACACTCTGCTTTTGAGAAAAGAGCACTCTTCTACTCTACTGTGTTTCCTATAGGACCAGAACAGTGAGCTTGCTCAGAACAAAAGAACTGTGCTTCATACAAATACGGCTATATCTAGTTCAATTCTGCTTAGGAAACTGAAAAGAACAGTAGATGCTCTTCAGTCCAACACACTTTACATGCTGGGAACAGACGCCAGTGCTATTTGCCCAGTGTATGAGAATGGGAGCGCAATAGTGACTCTTCTTACCAGAAAACAACTCTTACTCGTAGGGCAATAAACTGCATGTGTTTCAACTCCATTTAGGACTGGGAAACAAACGCTAGCTCGCCTTATAAGAAACACACTCTGCTTTTGAGAAAAGAGCACTCTTCTACTCTACTGTGTTTCCTATGGGGTCCGAATAGTGAGCTTGCTCAGAACAAAAGAACTGGGCTTCCTACACACAGCGGCCATATCTAGTTCAACTCTGCTTCGGAAACTGACAAGAACAGTAGCTCCGCTTCAGTCCAATACACTGTACTTGCTGGGAACAGATGCGAGTGCTATTTACACTGTATATGGCAATGGGAGGGCAACAGTGACTTTATTACCAGAAAACAACTCTTGCTGGTAGGACCAGAAACTGCATGTGATTCAACTCCATTTAGGACTGGGAAACAAACGCTAGCTCGCCTTACAAGAAACACACTCTGCTTTTGAGAAAAGAGCACTCTTCTACTCTACTGTGTTTCCTATAGGGCCAGAACAGTGAGTTTGCTCAGAACAAAAGAACTGTGTTTCCTACAAATACGGCCATATCTAGTTCAATTTTGATTAGGAAACTGACAAGAACAGTAGATCCTCTTCAGTCCAATACACTGTACATTCTGGGAACAGAGGCCCGTGCTATTTGCCCTGTGTATGAGAATGGGAGCACAATAGTGCCTATTCTTACCAGAAAACAACTCTTGCTCGTAGGACAAGAAACTGCATGTGATTCAACTCCATTTAGGACTGGGAAACAAACGCTAGCTCGCCTTACAAGAAACACACTCTGCTTTTGAGAAAAGAGCACTCTTCTACTCTAATGTGTTTCCTATGGGGTCTGAACAGTGAGCTTGCTCAGAACAAAAGAACTGTGCTTCCTACACACATGGGCCATATCTAGTTCAACTCTGCTTAGGAAACTGAAAAGAACAGTAGCTCCTCTTCAGTCCAATTCACTTTACTTGATGGAACAGACGCGAGTGCTATTTGCACTGTGTATGGCAAAGGGAGCACAATAGTGACTTTCCTTACCAGAAAACAACTCTTGCTCCTAGGACCAAAAACTGCATGTGATTCAACTTCATTTAGGACTGGGAAACAAACGCTAGCTTGCCTTACAAGAAACACGCTCTGCTTTTGAGAAAAGAACAGTCTTCTATTTTACTGTGGTTCATATGGGGTCCGAACATTGAGCTTGCTCAGAACAAAAGAACTGTGCTTCCTAAACACACGGGCCGTATCTAGTTCAACTCTGCTTAGGAAACTGACAAGAACAGTAGCTCCTCTTCAGTCCAATACACTGTACTTGCTGGAACAGACGCGAGTGCTATTTGCACTGTGTATGGCAAAGGGAGCACAATAGTGACTTTCCTTACCAGAAAACAACTCTTGCTCCTAGGACCAAAAACTGCATGTGATTCAACTCCATTTAGGACTGGGAAACAAACGCTAGCTTGCCTTACAAGAAACACGCTCTGCTTTTGAGAAAAGAACAGTCTTCTATTTTACTGTGGTTCATATGGGGTCCGAACATTGAGCTTGCTCAGAACAAAAGAACTGTGCTTCCTAAACACACGGGCCGTATCTAGTTCAACTCTGCTTAGGAAACTGACAAGAACAGTAGCTCCTCTTCAGTTCAATACACTGTCCTTGCTGGGAACAGACGCGAGGGCTATTTGCACTGTGTATGGCAATGGGAGCGCAATAGTGACTTTGCTTACGAGAAAACAGCTCTTGCTCGTAGGACCAAAAACTGCATGTGATTCAACTCCATTTAGGACTGGGAAACAAACGCTAGCTCGCCTTAGAAGAAATACACTCTGCTTTTGAGAAAAGAACAGTCTTCTATTTTACTGTGGTTCATATGGGTCCGAACATTGAGCTTGCTCAGAACAAAAGAACTGTGCTTTCTAAACACACGGGCCGTATCTAGTTCAATTCTGCTTAGGAAACTGACAAGAACAGTAGCTCCTCTTCAGTTCAATACACTGTACTTCCTGGGAACAGACGCCAGTGCTATTTGCCCTGTGTATGACAATGGGAGCGCAATAGTGCCTCTTCTTACCAGAAAACAACTCTTGCTCGTAGGACAAGAAACTGCATTTGATTCAACTCCATTTAGGACTGGGAAACAAACGCTAGCTCGCCTTACAAGAAACACACTCTGCTTTTGAGAAAAGAGCACTCTTCTACTCTACTGTGTTTCCTATAGGGCCAGAA
The DNA here is from genome assembly GCF_949786415.1 of Peromyscus eremicus. NCBI lineage: Eukaryota > Metazoa > Chordata > Mammalia > Rodentia > Cricetidae > Peromyscus > Peromyscus eremicus. The sequence goes on along the minus strand of NW_026736296.1, from coordinate 25,959 downwards.
CAGTGAGTTTGCTCAGAACAAAAGAACTGTGCTTCCTACAAATACGGCCATATCTAGTTCAATTCTGCTTAGGAAACTGACAAGAACAGTAGATCCTCTTCAGTCCAATACACTGTACATGCTGGGAACAGAGTCCCATGCTATTTGCCCTGTGTATGACAATGGGAGCGCAATAGTGCCTCTTCTTACCAGAAAACAACTCTTGCTCGTAGGACAAGAAACTGCATTTGATTCAACTCCATTTAGGACTGGGAAACAAACGCTAGCTCACCTTACAAGAAACACACTCTGCTTTTGAGAAAAGAGCACTCTTCTACTCTACTGTGTTTCCTATGGGGTCCGAACAGTGAGCTTGCTCAGAACAAAAGAACTGTGCTTCCTACACACATGGGCCATATCTAGTTCAACTCTGCTTAGGAAACTGACAAGAACAGTAGCTCCTCTTCAGTCCAATACACTGTATTTGCTGGAACAGACGCGAGTGCTATTTGCACTGTATATGGCAAAGGGAGCACAATAGTGACTTTCCTTACCAGAAAACAACTCTTGCTCGTAGGACCAAAAACTGCATGTGATTCAACTCCACGTAGGACTGGGAAACAAACACGAGCTTGCCTTACAAGAAACACACTCTGCTTTTGAGAAAAGAGCACTCTTCTACTCTACTGTGTTTCCTATGGGGTCCGAACAGTGAGCTTGCTCAGAACAAAAGAACTGTGCTTCCTACACACAGGGGCCATATCTAGTTCAACTCTGCTTAGCAAACTGACAAGAACAGTAGCTCCGCTTCAGTCTAATACACTGTACTTGCTGGAACAGACGCGAGTGCTATTTGCACTGTGTATGGCAAAGGGAGCCCAATAGTGACTTTCCTTACCAGAAAACAACTCTTGCTCGTAGGACCAAAAACTGCATGTGATTCAACTCCATTTAGGACTGGGAAACAAACGCTAGCTTGCCTTACAAGAAACACGCTCTGCTTTTGAGAAAAGAACAGTCTTCTATTTTACTGTGGTTCATATGGGGTCCGAACATTGAGCTTGCTCAGAACAAAAGAACTGTGCTTCCTAAACACACGGGCCGTATCTAGTTCAACTCTGCTTTGGAAACTGACAAGAACAGTAGCTCCTCTTCAGTTCAATACACTGTCCTTGCTGGGAACAGACGCGAGGGCTATTTGCACTGTGTATGGCAATGGGAGCGCAATAGTGACTTTGCTTACGAGAAAACAGCTCTTGCTCGTAGGACCAAAAACTGCATGTGATTCAACTCCATTTAGGACTGGGAAACAAACGCTAGCTCGCCTTAGAAGAAATACACTCTGCTTTTGAGAAAAGAACAGTCTTCTATTTTACGGTGGTTCATATGGGGTCCGAACATTGAGCTTGCTCAGAACAAAAGAACTGTGCTGCCTACACACACGGGCCGTATCTAGTTCAATTCTGCTTAGGAAACTGACAAGAACAGTAGCTCCTCTTCAGTTCAATACACAGTACTTGCTGGGAACAGACGCCAGTGCTATTTGCCCTGTGTATGACAATGGGAGCGCAAAAGTGACTCTTCTTACCAGAAAACAACTCTTGCTCGTTTGACCAGAAAATGCATGGGATTCAACTCCATTTCTGACTGGGAAACAAACACTAGCACGCATTACAAGAAACACACTCTCCTTTTGAGAAAAGAGGACTCTTCTACTCTAATGTGTTTCCTATGGGGTCCGAATAGTGAGCTTGCTCAGAACAAAAGAACTGTGCTTCCTACACACAGGGGCCATATCTAGTTCAACTCTGCTTAGGAAACTGACAAGAACAGTACATCCTCTTCAGTCCAATACACTGTACATGCTGGGAACAGACGCCAGTGCTATTTGCCCTGTGTCTGACAATGGGAGCGCAATAGTGACTTTCCTTACCATAAAATAACTCTTGCTCTTAGGACCAAAAACAGGATGTGATTCAACTCCATTTAGTACTGGGAAACAAACGCTAGCTCGCCTTACAAGAAACACACTCTGCTTTTGAGAAAAGAGCACTCTTCTACTCTTCTCTGTTTCCTATGTGGTCCGAACAGTGAGCTTGCTCAGAACAAAAGAACTGTGCTTCATACACACAGGGGCCATATCTAGTTCAACTCTGCTTAGCAAACTGACAAGAACTTCAGCTCCGCTTCAGTCCAATACACTGTACTTCCTGGGAACAGATGCGAGTGCTATTTGCACTGTGTATGGAAATGGGAGCGCAATAGTGACTTTCCTTACCAGAAAACAACTCTTGCTCGTAGTACCAAAAACTGCATGTGATTCAACTCTATTTAGGACTGGGAAACAAACGCTAGCTCTCCTTACAAGAAACACACTCTGCTTTTGAGAAAAGAGCACTCTTCTACTCTACTGTGTCTCTTATAGGGCCAGAACAGTGAGTTTGCTCAGAACAAAAGAACTGTGCTTCCTACAAATACGGCCATATCTAGTTCAATTATGCTTAGGAAACTGACAAGAACAGTAGATCCTCTTCAGTCCAATACACTGTACATGCTGGGAACAGACGCCAGTGCTATTTGCCCTGTGTATGACAATGGGAGCGCAATAGTTACTCTTCTTACCAGAAAACAACTCTTGCTCGTAGGACAAGAAACTGCATGTGATTCAACTCCATTTAGGACTGGGAAACAAACGCTAGCTCGCCTTACAAGAAACACACTCTGCTTTTGAGAAAAGAGCACTCTTCTACTCTACTGTGTTTCCTATGGGGTCCGAACAGTGAGCTTGCTCAGAAAAAAAGAACTGTGCTTCCTACACACACGGGCCATATCTAGTTCAACTCTGCTTAGGAAACTGACAAGAACAGTAGATCCTCTTCAGTCCAATACACTGTACATGCTGGGAACAGACGCCAGTGCTATTTGCCCTGTGTATAACAAAGGGAGCACAACAGTGTCTCTTTTTACCAGAAAACAACTCTTGCTAGTAGGACAAGAAACTGCATGTGATTCAACTCCATTTAGGACTGGGAAACAAAGGCTAGCTCGCCTTACAAGAAACACACTCTGCTTTTGAGAAAAGAGCACTCTTCTACTCTACTGTGTTTCCTATGGTGTCCGAACAGTGAGCTTGCTCAGAACAAAAGAAATGTGCTTCCTACACACATGGACCATATCTAGTTCAACTCTGCTTAGGAAACTGACAAGAACAGTAGCTCCTCCTCAGTCCAATACACTGTACTTGCTGTGAACAGACGCGAGTGCTATTTGCACTGTGTATGGCAAAGGGAGCGCAATAGTGACTTTCCTTACCAGAAAACAACTCTTGCTCATAGGACCAAAAACTGTATGTGATTCAACTCCATTTAGGACTGTGAAACAAACGCTAGCTCGCCTTACAAGAAACACACTCTGCTTTTGAGAAAAGAGCAGTCTTCTATTGTACTGTGGTTCATATGGGGTCCGAACATTGAGCTTGCTCAGAACAAAAGGACTGGGCTTCCTACACACATGGGCCATATCTATTTCAACTCTGCTTAGGAAACTGACAAGAACAGTAGCTCCTCTTCAGTCCAATACACTGTACTAGCTGGGAACAGACGAGAGTCCTATTTGTACTGTGTATAGAAATAGGAGCGCAATAGTGACTCTTCTTATCAGAAAACACCTCTTTCTCGTAGGAACAAAAACTGCATGGGATTCACCTCCATTTCTGACTGGGGAACAAACGCTAGCTCGCCTTACAAGAAACACACTCTGCTTTTGAGAAAAGAGCACTCTTCTACTCTTCTCTGTTTCCTATGTGGTCCGAACAGTGAGATTGCTCAGAACAAAAGAACTGTGCTTCCTACACAGGGGCCATATCTAGTTCAACTCTGCTTAGCAAACTGACAAGAACAGTAGCTCCGCTTCAATCCAATACACTGTACTTCCTGGGAACAGATGTGAGTGCTATTTGCACTGTGTATGGAAATAGGAGCGCAATAGTGACTTTCCTTACCAGAAAACAACTCTTGCTCGTAGGAACAAAAACTGCATGTGATTCAACTCCATTTAGGACTGGGAAACAAACGCTAGCTCGCCTTACAAGAAACACACTCTGCTTTTGAGAAAAGAGCAGTCTTCTATTCTAATGTGGTTCATATGAGGTCAGAACATTGAGCTTGCTCAGAACAAAAGAACTGGGCTTCCTACACACATGGGCCATATCTAGTTCAACTCTGCTTAGGAAACTGACAAGAACAGTAGCTCCTCTTCAGTCCAATACACTGTACTTGCTGGGAACTGACGCGAGTGCTATTTGCACTGTGTATGGCAATGGGAGCGCAATAGTGACTTTGATTACGAGAAAACAACTCTTGCTCGTAGGACCAAAAACTGCATGTGATTCAACTCCATTTAGGACTGGGAAACAAACGCTAGCTCGCCTTACAAGAAACACACTCTGCTTTTGAGAAAAGAGCAGTCTTCTATTTCACTGTGTTTCATATGGTGCCGAACAGTGAGCTTGCTGAGAACAAAAGAACTGTGCTTCCTACACACATGGGAAATATCTAGTTCAACTCTGCTTAGGAAAGTGACAAGAACAGTAGCTCCTCTTCAGTCCAATACACTGTACTTGCAGTGAACAGACGCGAGTGCTATTTGCACTGTGTATGGCAAAGGGAGCGCAATAGTGACTTTCCTTACCAGAAAACAACTCTTGCTCGTAGGAACAAAAACAGGATGTGATTCAACTCCATTTAGTACTGGGAAACAAACGCTAGCTTGCCTTACAAGAAACACACTCTGCTTTTGAAAAAAGAGCACTCTTCTGCTCTACTGTGTTTCCTATGGGGTCCGAACAGTGAGCTTGCTCAGAACAAAAGAACTGTGCTTCCTACACACGGGCCATATCTAGTTCAACTCTGCTTAAGAAACTGACTAGAACGGTAGCTCCTCTTCAGTCCAATACAGTGTACTAGCTGGGAACAGATGCGAGTCCTATTTATACTGTGTATGGAAATAGGAGCGCAATAGTTACTCTTCTTATCAGAAAACACCTCTTCCTCGTAGGACCAGAAACTGCATGGGATTCAACTCCATTTCTGACTGGGGAACAAATACTAGCTCGCCTTACAATAAACACACTCTGCTTTTGAGAAAAGAGCACTCTTATATTCTTCTGTGTTTCTATGTGGTCTGAACAGTGAGCTTGCTCAGAACAAAAGAACTGTGCTCCCTACACACAGGGACCATTTCCACTTCAACTCTGCTTAGGAAACTGACAAGAACAGTAGCTCCGCTTCAGTCCAATACACTGTACTTCCTGGGAACAAATGCGAGTGCTATTTGCACTGTGTATGGAAATGGGAGCGCAATAGTGACTTTCCTAACCAGAACACAACTCTTGCTCATAGGACCAAAAACTGCATGTGATTCAACTCCATTTAGGACTGGGAAACAAACGCTATCTTGCCTTACAAGAAACACACTCTGCTTTTGAGAAAAGAGCCCTCTTCTACTCTACTGTGTTTCCTATGGGGTCCGAACAGTGAGCTTGCTCAGAACAAAAGAACTGTGCTTCCTACACACATGGGCCATATCTAGTTCAACTCTGCTTAGGAAACTGACAAGAACAGTAGCTCCTCTTCAGTCCAATACACTGTACTTGCTGTGAACAGACGAGAGTGCTATTTGCACTGTGTATGGCAAAGGGAGCGCAATAGTGACTGTCCTTACCAGAAAACAACTCTTGCTCGTAGGACCAAAAACTGCATGTGATTCAACTCCATTTAGGACTGGGAAACAAACGCTAGCTCGCCTTACAAGAAACACACTCTGCTTTTGAGAAAAGAGCACTCTTCTACTCTACTGTGTTTCCTATAGGGCCAGAACAGTGAGTTTGCTCAGAACAAAAGAACTGTGCTTCCTACAAATATGGCCGTATCTAGTTCAATTCTGCTTAGGAAACTGACAAGAACAGTACATCCTCTTCAGTCCAATACACTGTACATGCTGGGAACAGACGCCAGTGCTATTTGCCCTGTGTCTGACAATGGGAGCACAATAGTGACTTTCCTTACCAGAAAACAACTCTTGCTCGTAGGACCAAAAACAGGATGTGATTCAACTCCATTTAGTACTGGGAAACAAACGCTAGCTTGCCTTACAAGAAACACACTCTGCTTTTGAGAAAAGAGCACTCTTCTGCTCTACTGTGTTTTCTATGGGGTCCGAACAGTGAGCTTGCTCAGAACAAAAGAACTGTGCTTCCTACACACACGGGCCATATCTAGTTCAACTCTGCTTAGGAAACTGACAAGAACGGTAGCTCCTCTTCAGTCCAATACACTGTACTAGCTGGGAACAGACGAGAGTCCTATTTGTACTGTGTATAGAAATAGGAGCGCAATAGTGACTCTTCTTATCAGAAAAAACCTCTTCCTCGTAGGAACAAAAACTGCATGGGATTCAACTCCATTTCTGACTGGGGAACAAACACTAGCTCGCCTTACAAGAAACACACTCTGCTTTTGAGAAAAGAGCACTCTTTTACTCTTCTGTGTTTCCTATGTGGTCCGAACAGTGAGCTTGCTCAGAACAAAAGAACTGTGCTTCCTACACACACGGGCCATATCTAGTTCAACTCTGCTTAGGAAACTGACAAGAACAGTAGCTCTGCTTCAATCCAATACACTGTACCTCCTGGGAACAGACGCGAGTGCTATTTGCACTGTGTATGGCAAAGGGAGCGCTATAGTGACTCTCCATACCAGAAAACAACTCTTGCTCGTAGGACCAAAAACTGCATGTGATTCAACTCCATTTAGGACTGGGAAACAAACACTATCTTGCCTTACAAGAAACACACTCTGCTTTTGAGAAAAGAGCCCTCTTATACTCTACTGTGTTTCCTATGGGGTCCGAACAGTGAGCTTGCTCAGAACAAAAGAACTGTGCTCCCTACACACAGGGGCCATTTCCACTTCAACTCTGCGTAGGAAACTGACAAGAACAGTAGCTCCGCTTCAGTCCAATACACTGTACTTCCTGGGAACAGATGCGAGTGCTATTTGCACTGTGTATGGAAATGGGAGCACAATACTGACTTTCCTTACCAGAATACAACTCTTGCACATAGGACCAAAAACTGCATGTGATTCAACTCCATTTAGGACTGGGAAACAAACACTATCTTGCCTTACAAGAAACACACTCTGCTTTTGAGAAAAGAGCCCTCTTATACTCTACTGTGTTTCCTATGGGGTCCGAACAGTGAGCTTGCTCAGAACAAAAGAACTGTGCTTCCTACACACATGGGCCATATCTAGTTCAACTCTGCTTAGGAAACTGACAAGAACAGTAGCTCCTCTTCAGTCCAATACACTGTACTTGCTGGGAACTGACGCGAGAGCTATTTGCACTGTGTATGGCAATGGGAGCGCAATAGTGACTTTGATTACGAGAAAACAACTCTTGCTCGTAGGACCAAAAACTGCATGTGATTCAACTCCATTTAGGACTGGGAAACAAACGCTAGCTCGCCTTACCAGAAACACACTCTGCTTTTGAGAAAAGAGCAGTCTTCTGTTCTACTGTGGTTCATATGTGGTCCGAACATTGAGCTTACTCAGAACAAAAGAACTGTGCCTCCTACACACACGGGACATATCTAGTTCAACTCTGCTTAGGAAACTGACAAGAACAGTAGCTCCTCTTCAGTCCAATACACTGTACTTACTGGGAACAGTCGCGAGTGCTATTTGCACTGTGTATGGCAATGGGAGCGCAATAGTTACTTTGCTTACAAGTAAACAACTCTTGCTCGTAGGACAAGAATCTGCATGTGATTCAACTCCATTTAGGACTGGGAAACAAACGCTAGCTCGCCTAACAAGAAACACACTAAGCTTTTGAGAAAAGAGCACTCTTCAACTCTACTGTGTTTCCTAGGGTGTCTGAACAGTGTGCTTGCTCAGAACAAAAGAACTGTGCTTCCTACACACACGGGCCATATCTAGTTCAACTCTGCTTAGGAAACTGACAAGAACGGTAGCTCCTCTTCAGTCCAATACACTGTACTAGCTGGGAACAGATGCGAGTGCTCTTTGCCCTGTGTATGGCAAGAGGAGCACAATAGTGACTCTTCTTATCAGAAAACAACTCTTACTCATAGGACCAGAAACTGCATGGGATTCAACTTCATTTCTGACTGGGAAACAAACACTAGCTCGCCTTACAAGAAACACACTCTGCTTTTGAGAAAAGAGCACTCTTCTACTCTACTGTGTTTCCTATGTGGTCCGAACAGTGAGCTTGCTCAGAACAATAGAACTGTGCTTCCTACACACAGGGGCCTTATCTAGTTCAACTCTGCTTCGGAAACTGACAAGAATAGTAGCTATGTTTCAGTCCAATACACTATACTTGCTGGGAACAGACGCGAGTGCTATTTGCACTGTGTATGTAAATGGGAGCGCAATAGAGACTTTCTTTACCAGAAAACAACTCTTGGTCGTAGAACCAAAAACTGCATGTGATTCAACTCCATTTAGGACTGGGAAACAAACTCTAGCTCGCCTTACAAAAAACACACTCTGCTTTTGAGAAAAGAGCACTCTTCTACTCTACTGTGTTTCCTATAGGGCCAGAACAGTGAGCTTGCACAGAACAGAAGAAATGTGCTTCCTACAAATATGGCCATATCTAGTAGAATTCTGCTTAGGAAACTGAAAAGAACAGTAGATCCTCTTCAGTCCAATACACTGTACATGCTGGGAACAGACGCCAGGGCTATTTGCCCTCTGTATGACAATGGGACCACAATAGTCACTCTTCTTACCAGAAAACAACTCTTGCTCATAGGACAAGAAACTGCATGTGATTCAACTCCATTTAGGACTGGGAAACTAACGCTAGCTCGCCTTACAAGAAACACACTCTGCTTTTGAGAAAAGAGCACTCTTCTACTCTACTGTGTTTCCTATGGGGTCCGAACATTGAGCTTGCTCAGAACAAAAGAACTGTGCTTCCTACACACATGGGCCATATCTAGTTCAACTCTGCTTAGGAAACTGACAAGAACAGTAGCTCCTCTTCAGTCCAATACACTGTACTTGCTGGGAACAGACGCGAGTGCTATTTGCACTGTGTATGGAAATGGGAGCGCAATAGTGACTTTCCTTACCAGAAAACAACTCTTGCTCGTAGGACCAGAAACTTCATATGATTCAACTCCTTTTAGGACTGGGAAACAAACGCTAGCTCGCCTTACAAGAAACACACTCTGCTTTTCAGAAAAGAGCACTCTTCTACTGTACTGTGTTTCCTTTGTGGTCCTAACAGTGAGCTTGCTCAGAACAAAAGAACTGTGCTTCCTACACACACGGACCATATTTAGTTCAACTCTGCTTAGGAAACTGACAAGAACAGTAGCTCCTCTTCAGTCCAATACACTGTACTTGCTGGGAACAGACGCGAGTGCTCTTTGCACTGTGTATGTAAATGGGAGCGCAATAGTGACTTTCCTTACCAGAAAACACCTCTTGCTCCTAGGACCAGAAACTGCATGGGATTCAACTCCATTTCTGACTGGGAAACAAACACTAGCTCGCCTTACAAGAAACACACTCTGCTTTTGAGAAAAGAGCACTCTTCTACTCTACGGTGTTTCCTATAGGGCCAGAACAGTGAGTTTGCTCAGAACAAAAGAACTGTGATTCCTACAAATACGGCTATATCTAGTACAATTCTGCTTAGGAAACTGACAAGAACAGTAGATCCTCTTCAGTCCAATACACTGTATATGCTGGGAACAGACGCCAGTGCTATTTGCCCTGTGTATGACAATGGGAGCACAGTAGTGACTCTTCTTACCAGAAAACAACTCTTGCTTGTAGGACAAGAAACTGCATGTGATTCAACTCCATTTAGGACTGGGAAACAAACGGTAGCTCGCCTTACAAGAAACACACTCTGCTTTTGAGAAAAGAGCACTCTTCTACTCTACTGTGTTTCCTATGGGGTCCGAACAGTGAGCTTGCTCAGAACAAAAGAACTGTGCTTCCTACACACATGGGCCATATCTAGTTCAACTGTGCTTAGGAAACTGACAAGAACAGTAGCTCCTCTTCAGTCCAATACACTGTACTTGCTGGGAACAAACGCGAGTGCTATTTGCACTGTGTATGGCAAAGGGAGCGCAGTAGTGACTTTCCTTACCAGAAAACAACTCTTGCTCGTAGGACCAAAAATTGCATGTGATTCAACTCCATTTAGGACTGGGAAACAAATGCTAGCTCGCCTTACAAGAAACACACTCTGCTTATGAGAAAAGAGCACTCTTCTACTCCACTGTGTTTCCTATAAGGCCAGAACAGTGAGTTTGCTCAGAACAAAAGAACTGTGCTTCCTACAAATACGGCCATATCTAGTTCAATTCTGCTTAGGAAACTGACAAGAACAGTAGATCCTCTTCAGTACATTACACTGTACATGCTGGGAACAGACGCCAGTACTATTTGCCCTGTGTATGACAATGGGAGCACAATAGTGACTCTTCTTACCAGAAAACAACTCTTGCTCGTAGGACAAGAAACTGCATGTGATTCAACTCCATTTAGGACTGGGATACAAATGCTAGCTCGCCTTACAAGAAACACACTCTGATTTGAGAAAAGAGCACTCTTCTACTCTACTTTTTTTCCTATGTTTTCCGAACAGTGAGCTTGCTCAGAACAAAAGAACTGTGCTTACTACACACATGGGACATATCTAGTTCAACTCTGCTTAGGAAACTGACAAGAACAGTAGCTCCTCTTCAGTCCAATACACTGCACTTGCTGGGAACAGGAGCGAGTGCTATTTGAATTGTGTATGGAAATGGGAGCGCAATAGTGACTTTTTTTTTTTTACGAGAAAACAACTCTTGCTCATAGGACCAAAAACTGCATGTGATTCAACTCCATTTAGGACTGGGAAACTAACGCTAGCTCGCCTTACAAGAAAGACACTCTGATTTTGAGAAAAGAGCACTCTTCTACTCTACTGTGTTTCCTATGGGGTCCGAACAGTGAGCTTGCTCAGAACAAAAGAACTGTGCTTCCTACACACACGGGCCATATCTAGTTCAACTCTGCTTAGGAAACTGACAAGAACAGTAGCTCCGCTTCAGTCCAATACACTGTACTTGCTGGGAACAGACGCCAGTGCTATTTTTCCTGTGTATGAAAATGGGAGCACAATAGTGACTCTTCTTACCAGAAAACAACTCTTGCTCGTAGGACCAGAAACTGGATGTGATTCAACTCCATTTAGGACTGGGAAACAAACGCTAGCTGTCCTTACAAGAAACACACTCTGCTTTTGAGAAAAGAGCACTCTTCTACTCTACTGCGTATCCTATGGGGCCCGAACAGTGAGCTTGCTCAGAACAAAAGAACTGTGCTTCCTACACACAGGGGCCATATATAGTTCAACTCTGCTTAGGAAATTGACAAGAACAGTAGCTCCTCTTCAGTCCAATACACTGTACTTGATGGGAACAGATGCGAGTGCTATTTGCACTGTGTATGGCAATGGGAGTGCAATAGTGACTTTCCTTACCAGAAAACAACTCTTGCTCGTAGGACCAAAAACAGGATGTGATTCAACTCCATTTAGGACTGGGAAATAAACGCTAGCTTGCCTTACTAGAAACACACTCTGCTTTTGAGAAAAGAGCACTCTTCTACTCTACAGTGTTTCCTATGGGGTCCGAACAGTGAGATTGCTTAGAACAATAGAACTGTGCTTCCTACACACAGGGGCCATATCTAGTTCAACTCTGCTTAGCAAACTGACAAGAACAGTAGCTCCGCTTCAGTCCAATACACTGTACTAGCTTTGAACAGACGCGAGTGCTATTTGCACTGTGTATGTAAATGGGAGCGCAATAGAGACTTTCTTTACCAGAAAACAACTCTTCGTCCTAGGACCAAAAACTGCATGTGATTCAACTCCATTTAGGACTGGGAAACAAACGCTAGCTCGCCTTACAAAAAACACACTGTGTTTTTGAGAAAAGAGCACTCTTCTACTCTACTGTGTTTCCTATAGGGCCAGAACAGTGAGCTTGCACAGAACAAAAGAAATGTGCTTCCTACAAATATGGCCATATCTAGTAGAATTCTGCTTAGGAAACTGAAAAGAACAGTAGATCCTCTTCAGTCCAATACACTGTACATGCTGGGAACAGACGCCAGGGCTATTTGCCCTCTGTATGACAATGGGAGCACAAAAGGCACTCTTCTTACCAGAAAACAACTCTTGCTCATAGGACAAGAAACTGCATGTGATTCAACTCCATTTAGGACTGGGAAACTAACGCTAGCTCGCCTTACAAGAAACACACTCTGCTTTTGAGAAAAGAGCACTCTTCTACTCTACTGTGTTTCCTATGGGGTCCGAACATTGAGCTTGCTCAGAACAAAAGAACTGTGCTTCCTACACACATGGGCCATATCTAGTTCAACTCTGCTTAGGAAACTGACAAGAACAGTAGATCCTCTTCAGTCCAATACACTGTACATGCTGGGAACAGACGCCAGTGCTATTTGTCCTGTGTATGAAAATGGGAGTGCAATAGTGACTCTTCTTACCAGAAAACAACTCTTGCTCGTAGGACCAGAAACTGGATGTGATTCAACTCCATTTAGGACTGGGAAACAAACGCTAGCTCTCCTTACAAGAAACACACTCTGCTTTTGAGAAAAGAGCACTCTTCTACTCTACTGTGTATCCTATGGTCCCCGAACAGTGAGCTTGCTCAGAACAAAAGAACTGTGCTTCCTACACACAGGGGCCATATCTAGTTCAACTCTGCTTAGGAAATTGACAAGAACAGTAGCTCCTCTTCAGTCCAATACACTGTACTTGCTGGGAACAGATGCGAGTGCTATTTGCACTGTGTATGGCAATGGGAGTGCAATAGTGACTTTCCTTACCAGAAAACAATTCTTGCTCGTAGGACCAAAAACAGGATGTGATTCAACTCCACTTAGGACTGGGAAATAAACGCTAGCTTGCCTTACTAGAAACACACTCTGCTTTTGAGAAAAGAGCACTCTTCTACTCTACTGTGTTTCCTATGGGGTCCGAACAGTGAGCTTGCTCAGAACAATAGAACTGTGCTTCCTACACACAGGGGCCATATCTAGTTCAACTCTGCTTAGGAAACTGACAAGAACAGTAGCTCCGCTTCAGTCCAATACACTGTACTAGCTTTGAACAGACGCGAGTGCTATTTGTGCTGTGTATGGAAATGGGAGCGCAATAGTGACTTTCCTTACCAGAAAACAACTTTTGCTCGTAGGACCAGAAACTGCATGTGATTCAACTCCGTTTAGGACTGGGAAACAAATGCTAGCTCGCCTTACAAGAAACACACTCTGCTTTTGAGAAAAGAGCACTCTTCTACTCTACTGTGTTTCCTATAGGGCCAGAACAGTGAGCTTGCTCAGAACAAAGAACTGTGCTTCATACAAATACTGCCATATCTAGTTCAATTCTGCTTAGGAAACTGAAAAGAACAGTAGCTCCTGTTCAGTGCAATACACTGTACATTCTGGGAACAGACGCCAGTGCTATTTGCCCTGTGTATGACAATGGGAGCACAATAGTGACTCTTATTACCAGAAAAAAACTCTTGCTTGTAGGACAAGAAACTGCATGTGATTCAACTCCTTTTAGGACTAGGAAACAAACGCTAGCTTGCCTTACAAGAAACACGCTCTGCTTTTGAGAAAAGAACAGTCTTCTATTTTACTGTGGTTCATATGGGGTCCGAACATTGAGCTTGCTCAGAACAAAAGAACTGTGCTTCCTAAACACACGGGCCATATCTAGTTCAACTCTGCTTAGGAAACTCACAAGAACAGTAGCTCCTCTTCAGTTCAATACACTGTATTTGCTGGTAACAGACGCGAGTGCTATTTGCACTGTGTATGGCAATGGGAGCGCAATAGTGACTTTGCTTACGAGAAAACAACTCTTGCTCATAGGATCAGAAACTGCATGTGATTCAGCTCCATTTAGGACTGGGAAACAAATGCTAGCTCGCCTTACAAGAAAAACACTCTGCTTTTGAGAAAAGAGCACTCTTCTCCTCTACTGTGTTTCCTTTGGGGTCCGAACAGTGAACTTGCTCAGAACAAAACGACTGTGCTTCCTACACACATGGACCATATGTAGTTCAACTCTGCTTAGGAAACTGACAAGAACAGTAGCTGCTATTCAGTCCAATACACTGTACTTGCTGGGAACAGACGCGAGGGCTATTTGCACTGTGTATGGAAATGGGAGCGCAATAGTGACTTTATTACCAGAAAACAACTCTTGCTCGTAGGACCAAAAACTGCATGTGATTCAACTCCATTTAGGACTGGGAAACAAACGCTAGCTCGCCTTACAAGAAGCACACTCTGCTTTTGAGAAAAGAGCACTCTTCTACTCTACTGTGTTTCCTACAGGGCCAGAACAGTGAGCTTGCTCAGAACAAAAGAACTGTGCTTCATACAAATACTGCGATATCTAGTTCAATTCTGCTTAGGAAACTGAAAAGAACAGTAGCTCCTGTTCAGTCCAATACACTGTACATGCTGGGAACAGACGCCAGAGCTATTTGCACCGTGTATGATAATGGGAGCGCAATAGTGACTCTTCTTATCAGAAAACAACTCTTGCTCGTAGGACAAGAATCTGCATGTGATTCAACTCCATTTAGGACTGGGAAACAAACGCTAGCTCGCCTAACAAGAAACACACTAAGCTTTTGAGAAAAGAGCACTCTTCTACTCTACTGTGTTTCCTAGGGTGTCTGAACAGTGTGCTTGCTCAGAACAAAAGAACTGTGCTTCCTACACACACGGGCCATATCTAGTTCATCTCTACTTAGGAAACTGACAAGAACAGTAGCTCCGCTTCAGTCCAATACACTGTACTTGCTGGGAACAGACGCGAGTGCTATTTGCACTGTGTATGGAAATGGGAGCGAAATAGTGACATTCCTTACCAGAAAATACCTCTTGCTCGTAGGACCAGAAACTGCATGGGATTCAACTCCGTTTGGGACTGGGAAACAAATGCTAGCTCGCCTTACAAGAAACACACTCTGCTTTTGAGAAAAGAGCACTCTTCTACTCTACTGTGTTTCCTATAGGGCCAGAACAGTGAGCTTGCTCAGAACAAAGAACTGTGCTTCATACAAATACTGCCATATCTAGTTCAATTCTGCTTAGGAAACTGAAAAGAACAGTAGCTCCTGTTCAGTGCAATACACTGTACATTCTGGGAACAGACGCCAGTGCTATTTGCCCTGTGTATGACAATGGGAGCGCAATAGTGACTCTTATTACCAGAAAAAAACTCTTGCTTGTAGGACAAGAAACTGCATGTGATTCAACTCCTTTTAGGACTAGGAAACAAACGCTAGCTCACGTAACAAGAAACACACTCTGCTTTTGAGAAAAGAGCACTCTTCTACTCGACTGTGTATCCTATGGGGTCCGAACAGTGAGCTTGCTCAGAACAAAAGAACTGGGCTTCCTACACACACGTGCCATATCTAGTTCAACTCTGCTTAGGAAACTGACAAGAACAGTAGCTCCGCTTCAGTCCAATACACTGTACTAGCTTTGAACAGACGCGAGTGCTATTTGCACTGTGTATGTAAATGGGAGCGCAATAGAGACTTTCTTTACCAGAAAACAACTCTTGGTCCTAGGACCAAAAACTGCATGTGATTCAACTCCATTTAGGACTGGGAAACAAACGCTAGCTCGCCTTACAAAAAACACACTCTGCTTTTGAGAAAAGAGCACTCTTCTACTCTACTGTATTTCCTATAGGGCCAGAACAGTGAGCTTGCACAGAACAAAAGAAATGTGCTTCCTACAAATATGGCCATATCTAGTAGAATTCTGCTTAGGAAACTGAAAAGAACAGTAGATCCTCTTCAGTCCAATACACTGTACATGCTGGGAACAGACGCCAGGGCTATTTGCCCTCTGTATGACAATGGGAGCACAAAAGTCACTCTTCTTACCAGAAAACAACTCTTGCTCATAGGACAAGAAACTGCATGTGATTCAACTCCATTTAGGACTGGGAAACTAACGCTAGCTCGCCTTACAAGAAACACACTCTGCTTTTGAGAAAAGAGCACTCTTCTACTCTACTGTGTTTCCTATGGGGTCCGAACATTGAGCTTGCACAGAACAAAAGAACTGTGCTTCCTACACACATGGGCCATATCTAGTTCAACTCTGCTTAGGAAACTGACAAGAACAGTAGCTCCACTTCAGTCCAATACACTGTACTTGCTGGGAACAGACGCGAGTGCTATTTGCACTGTGTATGGAAATGGGAGCACAATAGTGACTTTCCTTACCAGAAAACAACTCTTGCTCGTAGGACCAGAAACTGCATGTGATTCAGCTCCATTTAGGACTGGGAAACAAACGCTAGCTCACCTTACAAGAAACACACTTTGCTTTTGAGAAAAGAGCACTCTTCTACTGTACTGTGTTTCCTTTGGGGTCCTAACAGTGAGCTTGCTCAGAACAAAAGAACTGTGCTTCCTACACACACGGACCATATGTATTTCAACTTTGCTTAGGAAACTGACAAGAACAGTAGCTCCTATTCAGTCCAATACACTGTACTTGCTGGGAACAGACGCGAGTGCTCTTTGCACTGTGTATGTAAATGGGAGCGCAAGAGTGACTTTCCTTACCAGAAAACAACTCTTGCACGTAGGAACGAAAATTGCATGTGATTCAACTCCATTTAGGACTGGGAAACAAACGCTACCTCGCCTTACAAGAAACACACTCTGCTTTTCAGAAAAGAGCACTCTTCAACTCTACTGTGTTTCCTATAGGGCCAGAACAGTGAGTTTGCTCAGAACAAAAGAACTGTGCTTCCTACAAATAAGTCCATATCTAGTTCAATTCTGCTTAGGAAACTGACAAGAACAGTAGATTCTCTTCAGTCCAATACACTGTACATGCTGGGAACAGACGCCAGTGCTATTTGTCCTGTGTATGAAAATGGGAGTGCAATAGTGACTCTTCTTACCAGAAAACAACTCTTGCTCGTAGGACCAGAAACTGGATGTGATTCAACTCCATTTAGGACTGGGAAACAAACGCTAGCTCTCCTTACAAGAAACACACTCTGCTTTTGAGAAAAGAGCACTCTTCTACTCTACTGTGTATCCTATGGGGCCCGAACAGTGAGCTTGCTCAGAACAAAAGAACTGTGCTTCCTACACACAGGGGCCATATCTAGTTCAACTCTGCTTAGGAAATTGACAAGAACAGTAGCTCCTCTTCAGTCCAATACACTGTACTTGCTGGGAACAGATGCGAGTGCTATTTGCACTGTGTATGGCAATGGGAGTGCAATAGTGACTTTCCTTACCAGAAAACAACTCTTGCTCATAGGACCAAAAACAGGATGTGATTCAACTCCACTTAGGACTGGGAAATAAACGCTAGCTCGCCTTACAAGAAACACACTCTGCTTTTGAGAAAAGAGCACTCTTCTACTCTACTGTGTTTCCTATGGGGTCCGAACAGTGAGCTTGCTCAGAACAATAGAACTGTGCTTCCTACACACAGGGGCCATATCTAGTTCAACTCTGCTTAGGAAACTGACAAGAACAGTAGCTCCGCTTCAGTCCAATACACTGTACTAGCTTTGAACAGACGCGAGTGCTATTTGTGCTGTGTATGGAAATGGGAGCGCAATAGTGACTTTCCTTACCAGAAAACAACTTTTACTCGTAGGACCAGAAACTGCATGTGATTCAACTCCGTTTAGGACTGGGAAACAAACACTAGCTCGCCTTACAAGAAACACACTCTGCTTTTGAGAAAAGAGCACTCTTCTACTCTACTGTGTTTCCTATAGGGCCAGAACAGTGAGCTTGCTCAGAACAAAGAACTGTGCTTCATACAAATACTGCCATATCTAGTTCAATTCTGCTTAGGAAACTGAAAAGAACAGTAGCTCCTGTTCAGTGCAATACACTGTACATTCTGGGAACAGACGCCAGTGCTATTTGCCCTGTGTATGACAATGGGAGCGCAATAGTGACTCTTATTACCAGAAAAAAACTCTTGCTTGTAGGACAAGAAACTGCATGTGATTCAACTCCTTTTAGGACTAGGAAACAAACGCTAGCTTGCCTTACAAGAAACACGCTCTGCTTTTGAGAAAAGAACAGTCTTCTATTTTACTGTGGTTCATATGGGGTCCGAACATTGAGCTTGCTCAGAACAAAAGAACTGTGCTTCCTAAACACACGGGCCGTATCTAGTTCAACTCTGCTTAGGAAACTCACAAGAACAGTAGCTCCTCTTCAGTTCAATACACTGTATTTGCTGGGAACAGACGCGAGGGTATTTGCACTGTGCATGGCAATGGGAGCGCAATAGTGACTTTGCTTACGAGAAAACAACTCTTGCTCATAGGATCAGAAACTGCATGTGATTCAGCTCCATTTAGGACTGGGAAACAAATGCTAGCTCGCCTTACAAGAAACACACTCTGCTTTTGAGAAAAGAGCACTCTTCTACTCTACTGTGTTTCCATTGGGGTCCGAACAGTGAGCTTGTTCAGAACAAAACGACTGTGCTTCCTACACACACGGACCATATGTAGTTCAACTCTGCTGAGGAAACTGACAAGAACAGTAGCTGCTATTCAGTCCAATACACTGTACTTGCTGGGAACAGACGCGAGGGCTATTTGCACTGTGTATGGAAATGGGAGCGCAATAGTGACATTCCTTACCAGAAAATACCTCTTGCTCGTAGGACCAGAAACTGCATGGGATTCAACTCCATTTCTGACTGGGAAACAAACACTAGCTCGCCTTACAAGAAACACACTCTGCTTTTGAGAAAAGAGCACTCTTCTACTCTACTGTGTTTCCTATGGGGTCCGAACAGTGAGCTTGCACAGAACAAAAGAACTGTGTTTCCTACACACACGGGCCATATCTAGTTCAACTCTGCTTAGGAAACTGACAAGAACAGTAGCTCCGCTTCAGTCCAATACACTGTATTTGCTGGGAACAGATGCGAGTGCTATTTGCACTGTGTTTGGCAATGGGAGCGCAATAGTGACTTTATTACCTGAAAACAACTCTTGCTCGTAGGACCAAAAACTGCATGTGATTCAACTCCATTTAGGACTGGGAAACAAACGCTAGCTCGCCTTACAAGAAGCACACTCTGCTTTTGAGAAAAGAGCACTCTTCTACTGTACTGTGTTTCCTTTGGGGTCCTAACAGTGAGCTTGCTCAGAACAAAAGAACTGTGCTTCCTACACACACGGACCATATGTATTTCAACTCTGCTTAGGAAACTGACAAGAACAGTAGCTCCTATTCAGTCCAATACACTGTACTTGCTGGGAACAGACGCGAGTGCTCTTTGCACTGTGTATGTAAATGGGAGCGCAAGAGTGACTTTCCTTACCAGAAAACAACTCTTGCACGTAGGAACAAAAATTGCATGTGATTCAACTCCATTTAGGACTGGGAAACAAACGCTAGCTCGCCTTACAAGAAACACACTCTGCTTTTCAGAAAAGAGCACTCTTCAACTCTACTGTGTTTCCTATAGGGCCCGAACAGTGAGCTTGCTCAGAACAAAAGAACTGTGCTTCCTACACACAGGGGCCATATCTAGTTCAACTCTGCTTAGGAAATTGACAAGAACAGTAGCTCCTCTTCAGTCCAATACACTGTACTTGCTGGGAACAGATGCGAGTGCTATTTGCACTGTGTATGGCAATGGGAGTGCAATAGTGACTTTCCTTACCAGAAAACAACTCTTGCTCATAGGACCAAAAACAGGATGTGATTCAACTCCACTTAGGACTGGGAAATAAACGCTAGCTCGCCTTACAAGAAACACACTCTGCTTTTGAGAAAAGAGCACTCTTCTACTCTACTGTGTTTCCTATGGGGTCCGAACAGTGAGCTTGCTCAGAACAATAGAACTGTGCTTCCTACACACAGGGGCCATATCTAGTTCAACTCTGCTTAGGAAACTGACAAGAACAGTAGCTCCGCTTCAGTCCAATACACTGTACTAGCTTTGAACAGACGCGAGTGCTATTTGTGCTGTGTATGGAAATGGGAGCGCAATAGTGACTTTCCTTACCAGAAAACAACTTTTACTCGTAGGACCAGAAACTGCATGTGATTCAACTCCGTTTAGGACTGGGAAACAAACACTAGCTCGCCTTACAAGAAACACACTCTGCTTTTGAGAAAAGAGCACTCTTCTACTCTACTGTGTTTCCTATAGGGCCAGAACAGTGAGCTTGCTCAGAACAAAGAACTGTGCTTCATACAAATACTGCCATATCTAGTTCAATTCTGCTTAGGAAACTGAAAAGAACAGTAGCTCCTGTTCAGTGCAATACACTGTACATTCTGGGAACAGACGCCAGTGCTATTTGCCCTGTGTATGACAATGGGAGCGCAATAGTGACTCTTATTACCAGAAAAAAACTCTTGCTTGTAGGACAAGAAACTGCATGTGATTCAACTCCTTTTAGGACTAGGAAACAAACGCTAGCTTGCCTTACAAGAAACACGCTCTGCTTTTGAGAAAAGAACAGTCTTCTATTTTACTGTGGTTCATATGGGGTCCGAACATTGAGCTTGCTCAGAACAAAAGAACTGTGCTTCCTAAACACACGGGCCGTATCTAGTTCAACTCTGCTTAGGAAACTCACAAGAACAGTAGCTCCTCTTCAGTTCAATACACTGTATTTGCTGGGAACAGACGCGAGGGCTATTTGCACTGTGTATGGCAATGGGAGCGCAATAGTGACTTTGCTTACGAGAAAACAACTCTTGCTCATAGGATCAGAAACTGCATGTGATTCAGCTCCATTTAGGACTGGGAAACAAATGCTAGCTCGCCTTACAAGAAACACACTCTGCTTTTGAGAAAAGAGCACTCTTCTACTCTACTGTGTTTCCATTGGGGTCCGAACAGTGAGCTTGCTCAGAACAAAACGACTGTGCTTCCTACACACACGGACCATATGTAGTTCAACTCTGCTGAGGAAACTGACAAGAACAGTAGCTGCTATTCAGTCCAATACACTGTACTTGCTGGGAACAGACGCGAGGGCTATTTGCACTGTGTATGGAAATGGGAGCGCAATAGTGACATTCCTTACCAGAAAATACCTCTTGCTCGTAGGACCAGAAACTGCATGGGATTCAACTCCATTTCTGACTGGGAAACAAACACTAGCTCGCCTTACAAGAAACACACTCTGCTTTTGAGAAAAGAGCACTCTTCTACTCTACTGTGTTTCCTATGGGGTCCGAACAGTGAGCTTGCACAGAACAAAAGAACTGTGTTTCCTACACACACGGGCCATATCTAGTTCAACTCTGCTTAGGAAACTGACAAGAACAGTAGCTCTGCTTCAGTCCAATACACTGTATTTGCTGGGAACAGATGCGAGTGCTATTTGTACTGTGTTTGGCAATGGGAGCGCAATAGTGACTTTATTACCTGAAAACAACTCTTGCTCGTAGGACCAAAAACTGCATGTGATTCAACTCCATTTAGGACTGGGAAACAAACGCTAGCTCGCCTTACAAGAAGCACACTCTGCTTTTGAGAAAAGAGCACTCTTCTACTGTACTGTGTTTCCTTTGGGGTCCTAACAGTGAGCTTGCTCAGAACAAAAGAACTGTGCTTCCTACACACACGGACCATATGTATTTCAACTCTGCTTAGGAAACTGACAAGAACAGTAGCTCCTATTCAGTCCAATACACTGTACTTGCTGGGAACAGACGCGAGTGCTCTTTGCACTGTGTATGTAAATGGGAGCGCAAGAGTGACTTTCCTTACCAGAAAACAACTCTTGCACGTAGGAACAAAAATTGCATGTGATTCAACTCCATTTAGGACTGGGAAACAAACGCTAGCTCGCCTTACAAGAAACACACTCTGCTTTTCAGAAAAGAGCACTCTTCAACTCTACTGTGTTTCCTATAGGGCCAGAACAGTGAGTTTGCTCAGAACAAAAGAACTGTGCTTCCTACAAATAAGTCCATATCTAGTTCAATTCTGCTTAGGAAACTGACAAGAACAGTAGATCCTCTTCAGTCCAATACACTGTACATGCTGGGAACAGACGCCAGTGCTATTTGTCCTGTGTATGAAAATGGGAGTGCAATAGTGACTCTTCTTACCAGAAAACAACTCTTGCTCGTAGGACCAGAAACTGGATGTGATTCAACTCCATTTAGGACTGGGAAACAAACGCTAGCTCTCCTTACAAGAAACACACTCTGCTTTTGAGAAAAGAGCACTCTTCTACTCTACTGTGTATCCTATGGGGCCCGAACAGTGAGCTTGCTCAGAACAAAAGAACTGTGCTTCCTACACACAGGGGCCATATCTAGTTCAACTCTGCTTAGGAAATTGACAAGAACAGTAGCTCCTCTTCAGTCCAATACACTGTACTTGCTGGGAACAGATGCGTGTGCTATTTGCACTGTGTATGGCAATGGGAGTGCAATAGTGACTTTCCTTACCAGAAAACAACTCTTGCTCATAGGACCAAAAACAGGATGTGATTCAACTCCACTTAGGACTGGGAAATAAACGCTAGCTCGCCTTACAAGAAACACACTCTGCTTTTGAGAAAAGAGCACTCTTCTACTCTACTGTGTTTCCTATGGGGTCCGAACATTGAGCTTGCTCAGAACAATAGAACTGTGCTTCCTACACACAGGGGCCATATCTAGTTCAACTCTGCTTAGGAAACTGACAAGAACAGTAGCTCCGCTTCAGTCCAATACACTGTACTAGCTTTGAACAGACGCGAGTGCTATTTGTGCTGTGTATGGAAATGGGAGCGCAATAGTGACTTTCCTTACCAGAAAACAACTTTTACTCGTAGGACCAGAAACTGCATGTGATTCAACTCCGTTTAGGACTGGGAAACAAACACTAGCTCGCCTTACAAGAAACACACTCTGCTTTTGAGAAAAGAGCACTCTTCTACTCTACTGTGTTTCCTATAGGGCCAGAACAGTGAGCTTGCTCAGAACAAAGAACTGTGCTTCATACAAATACTGCCATATCTAGTTCAATTCTGCTTAGGAAACTGAAAAGAACAGTAGCTCCTGTTCAGTGCAATACACTGTACATTCTGGGAACAGACGCCAGTGCTATTTGCCCTGTGTATGACAATGGGAGCGCAATAGTGACTCTTATTACCAGAAAAAAACTCTTGCTTGTAGGACAAGAAACTGCATGTGATTCAACTCCTTTTAGGACTAGGAAACAAACGCTAGCTTGCCTTACAAGAAACACGCTCTGCTTTTGAGAAAAGAACAGTCTTCTATTTTACTGTGGTTCATATGGGGTCCGAACATTGAGCTTGCTCAGAACAAAAGAACTGTGCTTCCTAAACACACGGGCCGTATCTAGTTCAACTCTGCTTAGGAAACTCACAAGAACAGTAGCTCCTCTTCAGTTCAATACACTGTATTTGCTGGGAACAGACGCGAGGGCTATTTGCACTGTGTATGGCAATGGGAGCGCAATAGTGACTTTGCTTACGAGAAAACAACTCTTGCTCATAGGATCAGAAACTGCATGTGATTCAGCTCCATTTAGGACTGGGAAACAAATGCTAGCTCGCCTTACAAGAAACACACTCTGCTTTTGAGAAAAGAGCACTCTTCTACTCTACTGTGTTTCCTTTGGGGTCCGAACAGTGAGCTTGCTCAGAACAAAACGACTGTGCTTCCTACACACACGGACCATATGTAGTTCAACTCTGCTGAGGAAACTGACAAGAACAGTAGCTGCTATTCAGTCCAATACACTGTACTTGCTGGGAACAGACGCGAGGGCTATTTGCACTGTGTATGGAAATGGGAGCGCAATAGTGACATTCCTTACCAGAAAATACCTCTTGCTCATAGGAACAGAAACTGCATGGGATTCAACTCCATTTCTGACTGGGAAACAAACACTAGCTCGCCTTACAAGAAACACACTCTGCTTTTGAGAAAAGAGCACTCTTCTACTCTACTGTGTTTCCTATGGGGTCCGAACAGTGAGCTTGCACAGAACAAAAGAACTGTGTTTCCTACACACACGGGCCAATCTAGTTCAACTCTGCTTAGGAAACTGACAAGAACAGTAGCTCCGCTTCAGTCCAATACACTGTATTTGCTGGGAACAGATGCGAGTGCTATTTGCACTGTGTTTGGCAATGGGAGCGCAATAGTGACTTTATTACCTGAAAACAACTCTTGCTCGTAGGACCAAAAACTGCATGTGATTCAACTCCATTTAGGACTGGGAAACAAACGCTAGCTCGCCTTACAAGAAGCACACTCTGCTTTTGAGAAAAGAGCACTCTTCTACTCTACTGTGTTTCCTACAGGGCCAGAACAGTGAGCTTGCTCAGAACAAAAGAACTGTGCTTCATACAAATACTGCCATATCTAGTTCAATTCTGCTTAGGAAACTGAAAAGAACAGTAGCTCCTGTTCAGTCCAATACACTGTACATGCTGGGAACAGACGCCAGAGCTATTTGCACCGTGTATGATAATGGGAGCGCAATAGTGACTCTTCTTATCAGAAAACAACTCTTGCTCGTAGGACAAGAATCTGCATGTGATTCAACTCCATTTAGGACTGGGAAACAAACGCTGGCTCGCCTAACAAGAAACACACTAAGCTTTTGAGAAAAGAGCACTCTTCTACTCTACTGTGTTTCCTAGGGTGTCTGAACAGTGTGCTTGCTCAGAACAAAAGAACTGTGCTTCCTACACACACGGGCCATATCTAGTTCAACTCTGCTTAGGAAACTGACAAGAACGGTAGCTCCTCTTCAGTCCAATACACTGTACTAGCTGGGAACAGACGCGAGTGCTCTTTGCCCTGTGTATGGCAAGAGGAGCACAATAGTGACTCTTCTTATCAGAAAACAACTCTTACTCATAGGACCAGAAACTGCATGGGATTCAACTTCATTTCTGACTGGGAAACAAACACTAGCTCGCCTTACAAGAAACACACTCTGCTTTTGAGAAAAGAGCACTCTTCTACTCTACTGTGTTTCCTATGTGGTCCGAACAGTGAGCTTGCTCAGAACAAAAGTACTGTGCTTCCTACACACAGGGGCCATATCTAGTTCAACTCTGCTTCGGAAACTGACAAGAATAGTAGCTACGCTTCAGTCCAATACACTATACTTGTTGGGAACAGACGCGAGTGCTATTTGCACTGTGTATGTAAATGGGAGAGCAATAGAGACTTTCTTTACCAGAAAACAACTCTTGGTCGTAGGACCAAAAACTGCATGTGATTCAACTCCATTTAGGACTGGGAAACAAACGCTAGCTCGCCTTACAAAAAACACACTCTGCTTTTGAGAAAAGAGCACTCTTCTACTCTACTGTGTTTCCTATAGGGCCAGAACAGTGAGCTTGCACAGAACAGAAGAAATGTGCTTCCTACAAATATGGCCATATCTAGTAGAATTCTGCTTAGGAAACTGAAAAGAACAGTAGATCCTCTTCAGTCCAATACACTGTACATGCTGGGAACAGACGCCAGGGCTATTTGCCCTCTGTATGACAATGGGACCACAATAGTCACTCTTCTTACCAGAAAACAACTCTTGCTCGTAGGACAAGAAACTGCATGTGATTCAACTCCATTTAGGACTGGGAAACTAACGCTAGCTCGCCTTACAAGAAACACACTCTGCTTTTGAGAAAAGAGCACTCTTCTACTCTACTGTGTTTCCTATGGGGTCCGAACATTGAGCTTGCTCAGAACAAAAGAACTGTGCTTCCTACACACATGGGCCATATCTAGTTCAACTCTGCTTAGGAAACTGACAAGAACAGTAGCTCCTCTTCAGTCCAATACACTGT
>NW_026736295.1:0-76000 GCF_949786415.1 Peromyscus eremicus | reverse complement strand
AGGAAGCACAGTTCTTTTGTTCTGAGCAGGCTCACTCTTCTGGCCCTATAGGAATCACATTAGAGTAGAAGAGTGCTCTTTTCTCAAAAGCAAAGTGTGTTTCTTGTAAGGCAAGCTAGCGTTTGTTTCCCAGTCCTAAATTTAGTAAAATCACATGCAGTTTCTGGTCCTACGAGCAAGAGGTGTTCTCTGGAGAGAAGGTCACTATTGCGCTCCCATTATCATACACAGGGCAAATAGCACTGGCGTCTATTCCCTGCATGTACAGTGTATTGGACTGAGGAGGATCTACTGTTCTTGTCAGTTTCCTAAGCAGAATTGAACTAGATAAGGACGTGTGTGTAGGAAGCACAGTTCTTTTGTTCTGAGCAAACTCACTGTTTTGGCCCTATAGGAAACACAGTAGAGTAGAAGAGTGCCCTTTTCTCAAAAGCAGAGTGTGTTTCTTGTAAGGCGAGCTAGCCTTTGTTTCCCAGTCCTAAATGGAGTTGACTCACATGCAATTTTTGGTCCTATGAGCAAGAGTTGTTTTATGGAAAGAAGAGTCACTATTGTGCTCCCTTTGCCATACACAGTACTAATAGCACTGGCATCTGTTTCCAGCAAGTACAGTGTATTGGACTGAAGAGGAGCAACTATTCTTGTCAGTTTCCTAAGCAGAATTGAACTAGATATGGCCCGTGTGTGTAGGAAGCACGGTTCTTTTGTTCGGAGCAAGCTCACTGTTCGGACCCCATAGGAAACACAGTAGAGTAGATGAGTTGTCTTTTCTCAAAAGCAGAGTGTGTTTATTGTAAGGCGAGCTAGCATTTGTTTCCCAGTTCTAAATGGAGTTGAATCTCATGCAGTTTCTGGCCCTACGAGCAAGAGTTGTTTTCTGGTAAGGAAAGTCACTATTGCGCTCCCATTGTAATACTCAGGGCAAATAGCACTGGCTTCCATTCCCAGCACGTACAGTGTATTGGACTGAAGAGGATCTACTGTTCTTGTCAGTTTCCTAAGCAGAATTGAACTAGATATGGCCGTGTGTATAGGAAGCACAGTTCTTTTGTTCTGAGCAAGCTCACTGATTTGGCCCTGTAGGAAACACAGCATAGTAGAAGAGTGCCCTTTTCTCAAAAGCAGAGGATGTTTCTTGTAAGGCGAGCTAGTGTTTGTTATTCAGTCCTAAATGGAGTTGAATCACATGCAGTTTCTGGTCCTACGAGCAAGAGTTGTTTTCTGGTAAGAAGAGTCACTATAGCGCTCCCATTGACATACACAGGTAAAATAGCACTGGCATCTGTTCCCAGCATGTACAGTGTATTGGATTGAAGATTATCTACTGTCCTTGTCAGTTTCCTATGCAGAATTGATCTAGATATCCCCCGTGTGTGTAGGAAGCACAATTCTTTTGTTCTGAGCAAGCTTATTGTTCTGGAAGTATAGGAAACACAGTAGAGTAGAAGAGTGCTCTTTTCTCAAAATCAGAGTGTGTTTCTTGTAAGGCGAGCTAGCGTTTGTTTCCCAGTCCTAAATGGAGTTGAATCACATGCAGTTTTTGGTCCTATGAGCAAGAGTTGATTTCTGGAAAGAAGAGTCACTATTGTGCTCCCATTGCCATACACAGTGCAAATAGCACTGGCGTCTGTTCCCAGCAAGTACAGTGTATTGGACTGAAGAGGAGCTACTGTTCTTGTCAGTTTCCTAAGCAGAGTTGAACTAGATATGGCCCGTGTGTGTAGGAAGCACGGTTCTTCTGTTCGGAGCAAGCTCACTGTTCGGACCCCATAGGAAACACAGTAGAGTAGATGAGTTGTCTTTTCTCAAAAGCAGAGTGTGTTTCTTGTAAGGCGAGCTAGCGTTTGTTTCCCAGTTCTAAATGGAGTTGAATCTCATGCAGTTTCTGGCCCTACGAGCAAGAGTTGTTTTCTGGTAAGGAAAGTCACTATTGCGCTCCCATTGCCACACACAGTGCAAATAGCACTCGCGTCTGTTTCCATCAAGTACAGTGTATTGGACTGAAGAGGATCTACTGTTCTTGTCAGTTTCCTAAGAAGAGTTGGATTAGATATGACCCGTGTGTGTAGGAAGCAGAGTTCTTTTGTTCTGAGCAAGCTCACTCTTCGGACCCTATAGTAAACACAGTAGAGTAGAAGTGTGCTCTTTTCTCAAAAGCAGAGTGTATTTCTTGTAAGGCGAGCTAGTGTTTGTATCCCAGTCATAAATGGTGTTGAATCCTATGCAGTTTCTGGTCCTACGAGCAAGAGTTGTTTTCTGGTAACGAAAGTCACTATTGCGCTCCCATTGCCATACACAGTGCAAATAGCACTGGAGTCTGTTCCCAGCAAGTACAGTGTATTGGACTGAAGAGGAGCTACTGTTCTTGTCAGTTTCCTAAGCAGAGTTGAACTGGATATGGCCCGTGTGTGTAGGAAGCACACTTCTTCTGTTCTGAGCAAGCTCACTGTTCGGGTCCCATAGGAAACACAGTAGAGTAGAAGAGTGCTCTTTTCTCAAAAGCAGAGTGTGTTTCTTGTAAGGCGAGCTAGCGTTTGTTTCCCAGTCCTAAATGGAGTTGAATCCCATGCAGTTTTTGGTCCTACGAGCAAGAGTCGTTTTCTGGAAAGAAGAGTCACTATTGCGCTCCCATTACTATACACAGGGCAAATAGCACTGGCGTCTGTCCCCAGCATGTGCAGTGTATTTGACTGAAGAGGATCTACTGTTCTTGTCAGTTTCCTAAGCAGAGTTGAACTAAATATAGTCGGTGTGTGTAGAAAGCACAGTTCTTTTGTTCTGAGCAAGCTCACTCTTCTGGCCCTATAAGAAACACATTAGAGTAGAAGAGTGCTCTTTTCTCAAAAGCAGAGTGTGTTTCCTGTAAGGCAAGCTAACGTTTGTTTCACAGTCCTAAATGAAGTAAAATCACATGCAGTTTCTGGTCCTACGAGCAAGAGTTGTTTTCTGGTAAGAAGAGTCACTATTGCGCTCCCATTGTCATACACAGGGCAAATAGCACTGGCGTCTATTCCCAGCATATACAGTGTATTGGACTGAAGAGGATCTACTCTCCTTGTCAGTTTCCTAAGCAGAATTGATGTAGATATGGCCCGTGTTGGTAGGAAGCACAGTTCTTTTGTTCTGAGCAAGCTCACCGTTTCGGACCCCATAAGAAACACAGTAGAGTAGAAGAGTGCTCTTTTCTCAAAAGCAGAGTGTGTTTCTTGTAAGGCGAGCTAGCGTTTGTTTCCCAGTCCTAAATGGAGTTGAATCACATGCAGTTTCTGTTCCTACGAGCAAGAGTTGTTTTCTGGTAAGAAGAGTCACTATAGTGCTCCCAATGTCATACACAGGGCAAATATCACTGGCGTCTGTTCCCAGCATACAGTGTATTGGACTGAAGAGGATCTACTGTCCTTGTCAGTTTCCTATGCAGACTTGATCTAGATATGGCCCCTGTGTGTAGGAAGCACAGTTCTTTTTTTCTGAGCAAGCTCACTGTTTTGGCTCTATAGGAAACACAGTAGAGTAGAAGAGTGCTCTTTTCTCAAAAGCACAGTGTGTTTCTTGTACGGCGATCTAGCATTTGTTTCCCAGTCCTAAATGGAGTTGAATCACATGCACTTTTTGGTCCCATGAGCAAGAGTTGTTTTCTGGAAAGAAGAGTCACTATTGTGCTCACATTGTCATACACAGTGCAAATAGCACTGGCGTCTGTTCCCAGCAAGGACAGTGTATTGGACTGAAGAGGAGCTACTGTTCTTGTCAGTTTCCTAAGCACAGTTGAACTAGATATGGCCCGTGTGTGTAGGAAGCACGGTTCTTTTGTTCGGAGCAAGCTCACTGTTCGGACACTTTAGGAAACACAGTAGACTAGAAAAGCTCTCTTTTCTCAAAAGCAGAGTGTGTTTATTGTAAGGTGAGCTAGCGTTTCTTTCCCAGTTCTAAAAGGAGTTGAATCACATGCAGTTTCTGGTCCTACGAGCAAGAGTTGTTTTCTGGTAAGGAAAGTCCCTATTGCGCTCCCATTGCCACACACAGTGCAAATAGCACTCGCGTCTGTTACCATCAAGTGCAGTGTATTGGACTGAAGAGGATCTACTGTTCTTGTCAGTTTCCTAAGCAGAGTTGAACTAAATATAGTCGGTGTGTGTAGGAAGCAGAGTTCTTTTGTTCTGAGCAAGCTCACTCTTCTGGCCCTATAGGAAACATTTCAGAGTAGAAGAGTGCTCTTTTCTCAAAAGCAGAGTGTGTTTCCTGTAAGGCGAGCTAGCGTTTGTTTTTCAGTCCTAAATGGAGTAAAATCACATGCAGTTTCTCGTCCTACGAGCAAGAGTTGTTTTCTGGTAAGAAGAGTCACTATTGCGCTCCCATTTTCATACACAGAGCAAATAGCACTGGCTTCTATTCCCAGCATGTACAGTGTATTGGACTGAAGAGGATCTACTGTTCTTGTCAGTTTCCTAAGCAGAATTGAACTAGATATGGCTGTGTGTATAGGAAGCACAGTTCTTTTGTTCTGAGCAAGCTCACTGTTTTGGCCCTATAGGAAACACAGTAGAGTAGAAGAGTGCCCTTTTCTCAAAAACAGAGTGTGTTTCTTGTAAGGCGAGCTAGCGTTTGTTTTTCAGTCCTAAATGGAGTTGAATCACATGCAGTTTCTGGTCCTATGACCAAGAGTTGTTTTCTGGTAAGAAGAGTCACTATTGCGCTCCCATTGTCATACACAGGGCACAAAGCACTGGCGTCTGTTCCCAGCATGTACAGTGTATTGGACTGAAGAGGATCTACTGTCCTTGTCAGTTTCCTAAGCAGAATTGATGTAGATATGGCCCGTGTTGGTAGGAAGCACAGTTCTTTTGTTCTGAGCAAGCTCACAGTTCGGACCCCATAAGAAACACAGTAGAGTAGAAGAGTGCTCTTTTCTCAAAAGCAGAGTGTGTTTCTTGTAAGGCGAGCTAGCGTTTGTTTCCCAGTCCTAAATGGAGTTGAATCACATCCAGTTTCTGTTCCTACGAGCAAGAGTTGTTTTCTGGTAAGAAGAGTCACTATAGTGCTCCCATTGTCATACACAGGGCAAATATCACTGGCGTCTGTTCCCAGCATACAGTGTATTGGACTGAAGAGGATCTACTGTCCTTGTCAGTTTCCTATGCAGACTTGATCTAGATATGGCCCCTGTGTGTAGGAAGCACAGTTCTTTTGTTCTGAGCAAGCTCACTGTTCTGGCCCTATAGGAAACACAGTAGAGTAGAAGAGTGCTCTTTTCCCAAAAGCAGAGTGTGTTTCTTGTAAGGCGAGCTAGTATTTGTTTCCCAGTCCTAAATGGAATTGAATCACATGCAGTTTTTGGTCCTACGAGCAAGATTTGTTTTCTGGAAAGAAGCGTCACTATTGCGCTCCCATTGCCATACACAGTGCAAATAGCACAGGCGTCTGTTCCCAGCAAGTACAGTGTATTGGACTGAAGAGGAGCTACTGTTCTTTTCAGTTTCCTAAGCAGAGTTGAACTAGATATAGTCGGTGTGTGTAGGAAGCACAGTTCTTTTATTCTGAGCAAGCTCACTTTTCTGGCCCTATAGGAAACACATTAGAGTAGAAGAGTGCTCTTTTCTCAAAAGCAGAGTGTGTTTCTTGTAAGATGAGCTAGTGTTTGTTTCCGAGTCCTAAATGGAGTTTAATCACATGCAGTTTCGGGTCCTACGAGCAAGAGTTGTTTTCTGGTAAGAAGAGTCACTATTGCACTCCCATTGCCATACACAGTGCAAAAACCACTGGCGTCTATGCCCAGCATGTACAGTGTATTGGACTGAAGAGGATCTACTGTTCTTGTCATTTACCTCTGCAGAATTGATCTAGATATGGCCCGTGTGTGTAGGAAGCACACTTCTTTTGTTCTGTGCAAGCTCGCTGTTCTGGCTCTATAGGAAACACAGTAGAGTAGAAGAGTGCTCTTTTCTCAAAAGAATTGTGTGTTTCTTGTAAGGCCAGCTGGCGTTTGTTTCCAGTCCTAAATGGAGTTGAATCACATGCAGTTTTTGGTCCTATAAGCAAGAGTTGTTTTCTGGTAAGAAGAGTCACTATTGAGCTCCCATTTCCATACACAGTGCAAATAGCACTCCCGTCTGTTCCCAGCAAGTACAGTGTTTTGTACTGAAGAGGAGCTACTGTTCTTGTCAGTTTCCTAAGCAGAGTTGAACTAGATATGGCCCGTGTGTAGGAAGCACAGTTCTTTTGTTCTGAGCAAGCTCACTGTTCGGACCCCATAGGAAACACAGTAGAGTAGATGAGTGGTCTTTTCTCAGAAGCAGAATGTGTTTCTTCTAAGGCGAGCTAGCGTTTGTTTCCCAGTCCTAAATCGAGTTGAATCACATGCAGTTTCTCGTCCTACCAGAAAGAGTTGTTTTCTGGTAGGAAGAGTCACTATTGTGCTCCCATTGCCATACACAGGGCAAATAGCACTGGCGTCTATTCCCAGCATGTAAAGTGTATTGGACTGAAGAGGATCTACTGTTCTTGTCAGTTTCCTAAGCAGAATTGATGTAGATAAGGCCCGTGATTGTAGGAAGCACAATTCTTTTGTTCTGAGCAAGCTCACAGTTCGGACCCCATATGAAACACAGTAGAGTAGAAGAGTGCTCTTTTCTCAAAAGCAGAGTGTGTTTCTTGTAAGGCGAGCTAGCGTTTGTTTCCCAGTCCTAAATAGAGTTGAATCACATGCAGTTTCTGTTCCTACGAGCAAGAGTTGTTTTCTGGTAAGAAGAGTCACTATAGTGCTCCCATTGTCATACACAGGGCAAATATCACTGGCGTCTGTTCCCAGCATACAGTGTATTGGACTGAAGAGGATCTACTGTCCTTGTCAGTTTCCTATGCAGACTTGATCTAGATAAGGCCCCTGTGTGTAGGAAGCACAGTTCTTTTGTTTTGAGAAAGCTTACTGTTCTGGCCCTACATGAAACACAGTAGAGTAGAAGAGTGCTCTTTTACCAAAAGCAGAGTAATTTTCTTGTAAGGCGAGCTAGTATTTGTTTCCCAGTCCTAAATGGAATTGAATCACATGCAGTTTTTGGTCCTACGAGCAAGATTTGTTTTCTGGAAAGAAGAGTCACTATTGTGCTCCCATTGCCATACACAGTGCAAATAGCACTGGCGTCTGTTCCCAGCAAGTACAGTGTATTGGACTGAAGATCAGCTACTGTTCTTTTCAGTTTCCTAAGCAGAGTTGAACTAGATATAATCGGTGTGTGTAGGAAGCACAGTTCTTTTGTTCTCATCAAGCTCACTTTTCTGGCCCTATAGGAAACACATTAGAGTAGAAGAGTGCTCTTTTCTCAAAAGCAGAGTGTGTTTCTTGTAAGGCGAGCTAGTGTTTGTTTCTGAGTCCTAAATGGAGTTTAATCACATGCAGTTTCTGGTCCTATGAGCAAGAGTTGTTTTCTGGAAAGAAGAGTCACTATTGCGCTTCCATTGCCATACACAGTGCAAATAGCACTGGCGTCTGTTCCCAGCAATTACAGTTTATTGGACTGAAGAGGATCTAGTATTCTTGTCAGTTTCTTAAGCAGAATTGAACTAGATATGGCCGTGTGTGTAGGAAGCACAGTTCTTTTTTCTGAGCAAGCTCACTGTTTTGGCTCTATAGGAAACACAGTAGAGTAGAAGAGTGCTCTTTTCTCAAAAGCACAGTGTGTTTCTTGTAAGGCGATCTAGCATTTGTTTCCCAGTCCTAAATGGAGTTGAATCACATGCAGTTTCTGGTTCTACAAGCAAAAGTTTTTTTCTCGTAAGAAGAGTCACTATTGCGCTCCCATTGACATACACAGGTAAAATAGCACTGGCATGTGTTCCCAGCATGTACAGTGTATTGGACTGAAGAGGATCTACTGTCCTTGTCAGGTTTCTATGGAGAATTGATTTAGATATGGCCCGTGTATGTAGGAAGCACAATTCTTTTGTTCTGAGCAAGCTCATTGTTCTGGCTGTATAAGAAACACAGTAGAGTAGAAGAGTGCTCTTTTCTCAAAATCAGAGTGTGTTTCTTGTAAGGGGAGCTAGCGTTTGTTTCCCAGTCCTAAATGGAGTTGAATCACATGCAGTTTTTCGTCCTACGAGCAAGAGTTGATTTCTGGAAAGAAGAGTCACTATTGTGCTCCCATTGATATACACAATGCAAATAGCACTGGCGTCTCTTCCCAGCAATACAGTGTATTGGACTGAAGAGGAGCTACTGTTCTTGTCAGTTTCCTAAGCAGAGTTGAAATAGATATGGCCTGTGTGTGTAGGAAGCACAGTTCTTTTGTTCTGAGCAAGCTCACTGTTCGGATCCCATAGGAAACACAGTAGAGTAGAAGAGTGCTCTTTTCTCAAAAGCAGAGTGTGTTTCTTATAAGGCGAGCAAGTGTTTGTTTCCCAGTCAGAAATGGAGTTGAATCCCATGCAGTTTCTGGTCCTACAAGCAAGAGTTGTCTTCTGGTAAGAAGAGTCACTATTGCGCTCCAATTGTCATACAAAATACAAATAGCCCTGGCGTCTGTTCCCAGCAAATGCAGTGTATTGTACTGAAGAGGAGCTATTGTTCTTGTCAGTTTCCTAAGCAGAGTAGAACTAGATATGGCCCGTGTGTGTAGGAAGCACAGTTCTTTTGTTCTGAGCAAGCTCACTGTTCGGATCCCATAGGAAACACAGTAGAGTAGAAGAGTGCTCTTTTCTCAAAAGCAGAGTGTGTTTCTTGCAAGGCGAGCTAGTGTTTGTTTCCCAGTCAGAAATGGAGTTGAATCCCATGCAGTTTATGGTCCCACGAGCAAGAGATGTTTTCTGGTAAGAAGAGTCACTATTATGCTCCCATTGCCATATACAGTGCAAATAGCACTCGCGTCTGTTCCCAGGAAGTACAGTGTAATGGACTGAAGAGGATCTACTATTCTTGTCAGTTTCCTAAGCAGAAATGAACTAGATATGGCCGTGTGTGTAGGAAGCACAGTTCTTTTATTCTGAGCAAGCTCACTGTTTTGGCCCTTTAGGAAACACAGTAGAGTAGAAGAGTGCTCTTTTCTCAAAAGCAGAGTGTGTTTCTTGTAAGGGAGCTAGCTTTTTTTTCCCAGTCCTAAATGGAGTTGAATCACATGCAGTTTCTGGTCCTACGAGCAAGAGTTGTTTTCTGGTAAGGAAAGTCACTATTGCGCTCCCATTGTCATACACAGTGCAAATAGCACTGGCGTCTTTTCCCAGCAAGTACAGTGTATTGGACTGAAGAGGAGCTACTGTTCTTGTCAGTTTCCTAAGCAGAGTTGAACTGGATATGGCCCGTGTGTAGGAAGCCCACTTCTTCTGTTCTGAGCAAGCTCACTGTTCGGACCCCATAGAAAACACAGTAGACTAGAAGAGTGCTCTTTTCTCAAAAGCAGAGTGTGTTTCTTGTAAGGCGAGCTAGCGTTTGTTTCCCAGTCCTAAATGGAGTTGAATCACATGCAGTTTTTGGTCCTATGAGCAAGAGTTGTTTTCTGGAAAGAAGAGTCACTATTGAGCTCCCATTGCTCTACACAGGGCAAATAGCACTGGCGTCTGTTCCCAGCATGTGCAGTGTATTGGACTGAAGAGGATCTACTGTTCTTGTCAGTTTCCTAAGCAGAGTTGAACTAAATATAGTCGGTGTGTGTAGGAAGCACAGTTCTTTTTTTCTGAGCAAGCTCACTCTTCTGGCCCAATAGGAATCACATTAGAGTAGAAGAGTGCTCATTTCTCAAAAGCAGAGTGTGTTTCTTGTAAGGCAAGCTAGCGTTTGTTTCCCAGTCCTAAATGGAGTAAAATCACATGCAGTTTCTGGTCCTACAAGCAAGAGTTGTTCTCTGGTAAGAAGAGTCACTATTGCGCTCCCTTTGCCATACACAGTACAAATAGCACTGGCGTCTGTTCCCAGCAAGTACAGTGTATTGGACTGAAGAGGAGCTACTGTTCTTGTCAGTTTCCTAAGCAGAGTTGAACTAGATATGGCCCGTGTGTGTAGGAAGCACGGTTCTTTTGTTCGGAGCAAGCTCACTGTTCAGACCCCATATGAAACACAGTAGAGTAGATGAGTTGTCTTTTCTCAAAAGAAGAGTGTGTTTATTGTAAGGCGAGCTAGCGTTTGTTTCCCAGTTCTAAATGGAGTTGAATCTCATGCAGTTTCTGGTCCTACGAGCAAGAGTTGTTTTCTGGTAAGGAAAGTCACTATTGCGCTCCCATTGCCACACACAGTGCAAATAGCACTCGCGTCTGTTTCCATCAAGTACAGTGTATTGGACTGAAGAGGATCTACTGTTCTTGTCAGTTTCCTAAGAAGAGTTGGATTAGATATGGCCCGTGTGTGTAGGAAGCACAGTTCTTTTGTTCTGAGCAAGCTCACTCTTCGGACCCTATAGGAAACACAGTAGAGTAGAAGTGTGCTCTTTTCTCAAAAGCAGAATGTATTTCTTGTAAGGCGAGCTAGTGTTTGTTTCCCAGTCATAAATGGTGTTGAATCCCATGCAGTTTCTGGTCCTACGAGCAAGAGTTGTTTTCCGGTAAGGAAAGTCACTATTGCGCTCCCATTGCCATACACAGTGCAAATAGCACTGGAGTCTGTTCCCAGCAAGTACAGTGTATTGGACTGAAGAGGAGCTACTGTTCTTGTCAGTTTCCTAAGCAGAGTTGAACTGGATATGGCCCTTGTGTAGGAAGCACACTTCTTCTGTTCTGAGCAAGCTCACTGTTCGGATCCCATAGGAAACACAGTAGAGTAGAAGAGTGCTCTTTTCTCAAAAGCAGAGTGTGTTTCTTGTAAGGCGATCTAGCGTTTGTTTCCCAGTCCTAAATGGAGTTGAATCCCATGCAGTTTTTGGTCCTACGAGCAAGAGTTGTTTTCTGGAAAGAAGAGTCACTATTGTGCTCCCATTGCTATACACAGGGCAAATAGCACTGGTGTCTGTTCCCAGCATGTGCAGTGTATTGGACTGAAGAAGATCTACTATTCTTGTCAGTTTCCTAAGCAGAGTTGAACTAAATATAGTCGGTGTGTGTAGGAAGCACAGTTCTTTTGTTCTGAGCAGGCTCACTCTTCTGGCCCCATAGGAATCACATTAGAGTAAAAGAGTGCTCTTTTCTCAAAAGCAAAGTGTGTTTCTTGTAAGGCAAGCTAGCGTTTGTTTCCCAGTCCTAAATGGAGTAAAATCACATGCAGTTTCTGGTCCTACGAGCAAGAGGTGTTCTCTGGAGAGAAGGTCACTATTGCGCTCCCATTATCATACACAGGGCAAATAGCACTGGCGTCTATTCCCTGCATGTACAGTGTATTGGACTGAGGAGGATCTACTGTTCTTGTCAGTTTCCTAAGCAGAATTGAACTAGATAAGGCCGTGTGTGTAGGAAGCACAGTTCTTTTGTTCTGAGCAAGCTCACTGTTTTGGCCCTATAGGAAACACAGTAGAGTAGAAGAGTGCCCTTTTCTCAAAAGCAGAGTGTGTTTCTTGTAAGGCGAGCTAGCGTTTGTTTCCCAGTCCTAAATGGAGTTGACTCACATGCAATTTTTGGTCCTATGAGCAAGAGTTGTTTTATGGAAAGAAGAGTCACTATTGTGCTCCCTTTGCCATACACAGTACTAATAGCACTGGCATCTGTTTCCAGCAAGTACAGTGTATTGGACTGAAGAGGAGCAACTATTCTTGTCAGTTTCCTAAGCAGAATTGAACTAGATATGGCCCGTGTGTGTAGGAAGCACGGTTCTTTTGTTCGGAGCAAGCTCACTGTTCGGACCCCATAGGAAACACAGTAGAGTAGATGAGTTGTCTTTTCTCAAAAGCAGAGTGTGTTTATTGTAAGGCGAGCTAGCATTTGTTTCCCAGTTCTAAATGGAGTTGAATCTCATGCAGTTTCTGGCCCTACGAGCAAGAGTTGTTTTCTGGTAAGGAAAGTCACTATTGTGCTCCCATTTTAATACACAGGGCAAATAGCACTGGCTTCTATTCCCAGCATGTACAGTGTATTGGACTGAAGAGGATCTACTGTTCTTGTCAGTTTCCTAAGCAGAATTGAACTAGATATGGCCGTGTGTATAGGAAGCACAGTTCTTTTGTTCTGAGCAAGCTCACTGATTTGGCTCTATAGGAAACACAGCAGAGTAGAAGAGTGCCCTTTTCTCAAAAGCAGAGGATGTTTCTTGTAAGGGGAGCTAGTGTTTGTTATTCAGTCCTAAATGGAGTTGAATCACATGCAGTTTCTGGTCCTACGAGCAAGAGTTGTTTTCTGGTAAGAAGAGTCACTATTGCGCTCCCATTGACATACACAGGTAAAATAGCACTGGCATCTGTTCCCAGCATGTACAGTGTATTGGACTGAAGATTATCTACTGTCCTTGTCAGTTTCCTTTGCAGAATTGATCTAGATATCCCCCGTGTGTGTAGGAAGCACAATTCTTTTGTTCTGAGCAAGCTTATTGTTCTGGAAGTTTAGGAAACACAGTAGAGTAGAAGAGTGCTCTTTTCTCAAAATCAGAGTGTGTTTCTTGTAAGGCGAGCTAGCGTTTGTTTCCCAGTCCTAAATGGAGTTGAATCACATGCAGTTTTTGGTCCTATGAGCAAGAGTTGATTTCTGGAAAGAAGAGTCACTATTGCGCACCCATTGCCATACACAGTACAAATAGCACTGGCGTCTGTTCCCAGCAAGTACAGTGTATTGGACTGAAGAGGAGCTACTGTTCTTGTCAGTTTCCTAAGCAGAGTTGAACTAGATATGGCCCGTGTGTGTAGGAAGCACGGTTCTTCTGTTCGGAGCAAGCTCACTGTTCGGACCCCATAGGAAACACAGTAGAGTAGATGAGTTGTCTTTTCTCAAAAGCAAAGTGTGTTTCTTGTAAGGCGTCCTAGCGTTTGTTTCCCAGTTCTAAATGGAGTTGAATCTCATGCAGTTTCTGGCCCTACGAGCAAGAGTTGTTTTCTGGTAAGGAAAGTCACTATTGCGCTCCCATTGCCACACACAGTGCAAATAGCACTCGCGTCTGTTTCCATCAAGTACAGTGTATTGGACTGAAGAGGATCTACTGTTCTTGTCAGTTTCCTAAGAAGAGTTGGATTAGATATGACCCGTGTGTGTAGGAAGCACAGTTCATTTGTTCTGAGCAAGCTCACTCTTCGGACCCTATAGTAAACACAGTAGAGTAGAAGTGTGCTCTTTTCTCAAAAGCAGAGTGTATTTCTTGTAAGGCGAGCTAGTGTTTGTATCCCAGTCATAAATGGTGTTGAATCCTATGCAGTTTCTGGTCCTACGAGCAAGAGTTGTTTTCTGGTAACGAAAGTCACTATTGCGCTCCCATTGCCATACACAGTGCAAATAGCACTGGAGTCTGTTCCCATCAAGTACAGTGTATTGGACTGAAGAGGAGCTACTGTTCTTGTCAGTTTCCTAAGCAGAGTTGAACTGGATATGGCCCGTGTGTGTAGGAAGCACACTTCTTCTGTTCTGAGCAAGCTCACTGTTCGGATCCCATAGGAAACACAGTAGAGTAGAAGAGTGCTCTTTTCTCAAAAGCAGAGTGTGTTTCTTGTAAGGCGAGCTAGCGTTTGTTTCCCAGACCTAAATGGAGTTGAATCCCATGCAGTTTTTGGTCCTACGAGCAAGAGTTGTTTTCTGGAAAGAAGAGTCACTATTGCGCTCCCATTACTACACACAGGGCAAATAGCACTGGCGTCTGTCCCCAGCATGTGCAGTGTATTTGAGTGAAGAGGATCTACTGTTCTTGTCAGTTTCCTAAGCAGAGTTGAACTAAATATAGTCGGTGTGTGTAGGAAGCACAGTTCTTTTGTTCTGAGCAAGCTCACTCTTCTGGCCCTATAAGAAACACATTAGAGTAGAAGAGTGCTCTTTTCTCAAAAGCAGAGTGTGTTTCCTGTAAGGCAAGCTAACGTTTGTTTCACAGTCCTAAATGAAGTAAAATCACATGCAGTTTCAGGTCCTACGATCAAGAGTTGTTTTCTGGTAAGAAGAGTCACTATTGCGCTCCCATTGTCATACACAGGGCAAATAGCACTGGCGTCTATTCCCAGCATATACAGTGTATTGGACTGAAGAGGATCTACTCTCCTTGTCAGTTTCCTAAGCAGAATTGATGTAGATATGGCCCGTGTTGGTAGGAAGCACAGTTCTTTTGTTCTGAGCAAGCTCACCGTTTCGGACCCCATAAGAAACACAGTAGAGTAGAAGAGTGCTCTTTTCTCAAAAGCAGAGTGTGTTTCTTGTAAGGCGAGCTAGCGTTTGTTTCCCAGTCCTAAATGGAGTTGAATCACATGCAGTTTCTGTTCCTACGAGCAAGAGTTGTTTTCTGGTAAGAAGAGTCACTATAGTGCTCCCAATGTCATACACAGGGCAAATATCACTGGCGTCTGTTCCCAGCATACAGTGTATTGGACTGAAGAGGATCTACTGTCCTTGTCAGTTTCCTATGCAGACTTGATCTAGATATGGCCCCTGTGTGTAGGAAGCACAGTTCTTTTTTTCTGAGCAAGCTCACTGTTTTGGCTCTATAGGAAACACAGTAGAGTAGAAGAGTGCTCTTTTCTCAAAAGCACAGTGTGTTTCTTGTAAGGCATTCTAGCATTTGTTTCCCAGTCCTAAATGGAGTTGAATCACATGCACTTTTTGGTCCCATGAGCAAGAGTTGTTTTCTGGAAAGAAGAGTCACTATTGTGCTCACATTGTCATACACAGTGCAAATAGCACTGGCGTCTGTTCCCAGCAAGTAGAGTGTATTGGACTGAAGAGGAGCTACTGTTCTTGTCAGTTTCCTAAGCACAGTTGAACTAGATATGGCCGTGTGTGTAGGAAGCACATTTCTTTTGTTCTGAGCAAGCTCACTGTTTTGGCCCTATGGGAAACACAGTAGAGTAGAAGAGTGCCCTTTTCTCAAAAGCAGAGTGTGTTTCTTGTAAGGCGAGCTAGCGTTTGTTTCCCAGTCCTAAATGGAATTGAATCACATGCAGTTTTTGGTCCTATGAGCAAGATTTGTTTTCTGGAAAGAAGAGTCACTATTGCGATCCCATTGCCATACACAGTGCAAATAGCACTGGCGTCTGTTCCCAGCAAATACAGTGTATTGGACTGAAGAGGAGCTACTGTTCTTTTCAGTTTCCTAAGCAGAGTTGAACTATATATAGTCGGTGTGTGTAGGAAGCACAGTTCTTTTATTCTGAGCAAGCTCACTTTTCTGGCCCTATAGAAACACATTAGAGTAGAAGAGTGCTCTTTTCTCAAAAGCAGAGTGTGTTTCTTGTAAGGCGTGCTAGTGTTTGTTTCCGAGTCCTAAATGGAGTTGAATCACATGAGGTTTTGGGTCCCATGAGCAAGAGTTGTTTTCTGAAAAAAAGAGTCACTATTGCACTCCCTATGTCATACACAAGGCAAAAAGCACTGGCGTCTATTCCCAGCATGTACAGTGTATTGGACTGAAGAGGATCTACTGTTCTTGTCAGTTTCCTAAGCAGAATTGAACCAGATATGGCTGTGTGTGTAGGAAGCACATTTCTTTTGTTCTGAGCAAGCTCACTGTTCTGGCTCTATAGGAAACACAGTAGAGTAGAAGAGTGCTCATTTCTCAAAAGCAGAGTGTGTTTCTTGTAAGGCGAGCTAGCTTTTGTTTCCCAGTCCTAAATGGAGTTGAATCACATGAGGTTTTGGGTCCCATGAGCAAGAGTTGTTTTCTGAAAAAAAGAGTCACTATTGCGCTCCCATTGCCATACACAGTGCAAATAGCCCTGGTGTCTGTTCCCAGCAAGTACAGTTTATTGGACTGAAGACGATCTACTATTCTTGTCAGTTTCCTAAGCAGAATTGAACTAGATATGGCCGTGTGTGTAGGAAGCACAGTTCTTTTGTTCTGAGCAAGCTC
This sequence comes from Peromyscus eremicus, assembly GCF_949786415.1. Classification (NCBI taxonomy): domain Eukaryota; kingdom Metazoa; phylum Chordata; class Mammalia; order Rodentia; family Cricetidae; genus Peromyscus; species Peromyscus eremicus. Next base: position 60,126 of record NW_026736295.1, on the reverse strand, counting down.
ACTGTTTTGGCTCTATAGGAAACACAGTAGAGTAGAAGAGTGCTCTTTTCTCAAAAGCACAGTGTGTTTCTTGTAAGGCGATCTAGCATTTGTTTCCCAGTCCTAAATGGAGTTGAATCACATGCACTTTTTGGTCCCATGAGCAAGAGTTGTTTTCTGGAAAGAAGAGTCACTATTGTGCTCACATTGTCATACACAGTGCAAATAGCACTGGCGTCTGTTCCCAGCAAGTACAGTGTATTGGACTGAAGAGGAGCTACTGTTCTTGTCAGTTTCCTAAGCACAGTTGAACTAGATATGGACCGTGTGTGTAGGAAGCACGGTTCTTTTGTTCGGAGCAAGCTCACTGTTCGGACACTTTAGGAAACACAGTAGACTAGAAAAGCTCTCTTTTCTCAAAAGCAGAGTGTGTTTATTATAAGGTGAGCTAGCGTTTCTTTCCCAGTTCTAAAAGGAGTTGAATCACATGCAGTTTCTGGTCCTACGAGCAAGAGTTGTTTTCTGGTAAGGAAAGTCCCTATTGCGCTCCCATTGCCACACACAGTGCAAATAGCACTCGCGTCTGTTACCATCAAGTACAGTGTATTGGACTGAAGAGGATCTACTGTTCTTGTCAGTTTCCTAAGCAGAGTTGAACTAAATATAGTCGGTGTGTGTAGGAAGCAAAGTTCTTTTGTTCTGAGCAAGCTCACTCTTCTGGCCCTATAGGAAACATTTCAGAGTAGAAGAGTGCTCTTTTCTCAAAAGCAGAGTGTGTTTCCTGTAAGGCAAGCTAGCGTTTGTTTCCCAGTCCTAAATGGAGTAAAATCACATGCAGTTTCTGGTCCTACGAGCAAGAGTTGTTTTCTGGTAAGAAGAGTCACTATTGCGCTCCCATTTTCATACACAGGGCAAATAGCACTGGCGTCTATTCCCAGCATGTACAGTGTACTGGACTGAAGAGGATCTACTGTTCTTGTCAGTTTCCTAAGCAGAATTGAACTAGATATGGCCATGTGTATAGGAAGCACAGTTCTTTTGTTCTGAGCAAGCTCACTGTTTTGGCCCTATAGGAAACACAGTAGAGTAGAAGAGTGCCCTTTTCTCAAAACAGAGTGTGTTTCTTGTAAGGCGAGCTAGCTTTTGTTTTTCAGTCCTAAATGGAGTTGAATCACATGCAGTTTCTGGTCCTATGACCAAGAGTTGTTTTGTGGTAAGAAGAGTCACTATTGCGCTCCCATTGTCATACACAGGGCAAAAAGCACTGGCGTCTGTTCCCAGCATGTACAGTGTATTGGACTGAAGAGGATCTACTGTCCTTGTCAGTTTCCTAAGCAGAATTGATGTAGATATGGCCCGTGTGTGTAGGAAGCACAGTTCTATTGTTCTGAGCAAGCTCACAGTTCGGACCCCATAAGAAACACAGTAGAGTAGAAGAGTGCTCTTTTCTCAAAAGCAGAGTGTGTTTCTTGTAAGGCGAGCTAGCGTTTGTTTCCCAGTCCTAAATGGAGTTGAATCACATGCAGTTTCTGTTCCTACGAGCAAGAGTTGTTTTCTGGTAAGAAGAGTCACTATAGTGCTCCCATTGTCATACACAGGGCAAATATCACTGGCGTCTGTTCCCAGCATACAGTGTATTGGACTGAAGAGGATCTACTGTCCTTGTCAGTTTCCTATGCAGACTTGATCTAGATATGGCCCCTGTGTGTAGGAAGCATAGTTCTTTTGTTCTGAGCAAGCTCACTGTTCTGGCCCTTTAGGAAACACAGTAGAGTAGAAGAGTGCTCTTTTCCCAAAAGCAGAGTGTGTTTCTTGTAAGGCGAGCTAGTATTTGTTTCCCAGTCCTAAATGGAATTGAATCACATGCAGTTTTTGGTCCTACGAGCAAGATTTGTTTTCTGGAAAGAAGTGTCACTATTGCGCTCCCATTGCCATACACAGTGCAAATAGCACAGGCGTCTGTTCCCAGCAAGTACAGTGTATTGGACTGAAGAGGAGCTACTGTTCTTTTCAGTTTCCTAAGCAGAGTTGAACTAGATATAGTCGGTGTGTGTAGGAAGCACAGTTCTTTTGTTCTGAGCAAGCTCACTGTTCTGGCCCTATAGGAAACACATTAGAGTAGAAGAGTGCTCTTTTCTCAAAAGCAGAGTGTGTTTCTTGTAAGATGAGCTAGTGTTTGTTTCCGAGTCCTAAATGGAGTTTAATCACATGCAGTTTCGGGTCCTACGAGCAAGAGTTGTTTTCTGGTAAGAAGAGTCACTATTGCACTCCCATTGTCATACACAGGGCAAAAACCACTGGCGTCTATTCCCAGCATGTACACTGTATTGGACTGAAGAGGATCTACTGTTCTTGTCATTTACCTCTGCAGAATTGATCTAGATATGGCCCGTGTGTGTAGGAAGCACACTTCTTTTGTTCTGTGCAAGCTCGCTGTTCTGGCTCTATAGGAAACACAGTAGAGTAGAAGAGTGCTCTTTTCTCAAAAGAATTGTGTGTTTCTTGTAAGGCCAGCTGGCGTTTGTTTCCAGTCCTAAATGGAGTTGAATCACATGCAGTTTTTGGTCCTATAAGCAAGAGTTGTTTTCTGGTAAGAAGAGTCACTATTGAGCTCCCATTTCCATACACAGTGCAAATAGCACTCGCGTCTGTTCCCAGCAAGTACAGTGTTTTGTACTGAAGAGGAGCTACTGTTCTTGTCAGTTTCCTAAGCAGAGTTGAACTAGATATGGCCCGTGTGTGTAGGAAGCACAGTTCTTTTGTTCTTAGCAAGCTCACTGTTCGGACCCCATAGGAAACACAGTAGAGTAGATGAGTGGTCTTTTCTCAGAAGCAGAATGTGTTTCTTCTAAGGCGAGCTAGCGTTTGTTTCCCAGTCCTAAATCGAGTTGAATCACATGCAGTTTCTCGTCCTACCAGCAAGAGTTGTTTTCTGGTAGGAAGAGTCACTATTGCATTCCCATTGTCATACACAGGGCAAATAGCACTGGCGTCTATTCCCAGCATGTAAAGTGTATTGGACTGAAGAGGATCTACTGTTCTTGTCAGTTTCCTAAGCAGAATTGAACTAGATATGGCCGTGTGTGTAGGAAGCACAGTTCTTTTTTTCTGAGCAAGCTCACTGTTTTGGCCCTATAGGAAACACATTAGAGTAGAAGAGTGCTCTTTTCTCAAAAGCAGAGTGTGTTTCTTGTAAGGCGAGCTAGCGTTTGTTTCCCAGTCCTAAATTGAGTTGAATCACATGCAGTTTCTGTTCCTACGAGCAAGAGTTGTTTTCTGGTAAGAAAAGTCTCTATTGTGCTCCCATTGCCATACACAGGGCAAATAGCACTGGCGTCTGTTCCCAGCATGTACAGTGTATTGGACTGAAGAGGATCTACTGTCCTTGTCAGTTTCCTAAGCAGAATTGATGTAGATAATGCCCGTGATTGTAGGAAGCTCAATTCTTTTGTTCTGAGCAAGCTCACAGTTCGGACCCCATATGAAACACAGTAGAGTAGAAGAGTGCTCTTTTCTCAAAAGCAGAGTGTGTTTCTTGTAAGGCGAGCTAGCGTTTGTTTCCCAGTCCTAAATAGAGTTGAATCACATGCAGTTTCTGTTCCTACGAGCAAGAGTTGTTTTCTGGTAAGAAGAGTCACTATAGTGCTCCCATTGTCATACACAGGGCAAATATCACTGGCGTCTGTTCCCAGCATACAGTGTATTGGACTGAAGAGGATCTACTGTCCTTGTCAGTTTCCTATGCAGACTTGATCTAGATAAGGCCCCTGTGTGTAGGAAGCACAGTTCTTTTGTTCTGAGAAAGCTCACTGTTCTGGCCCTACAGGAAACACAGTAGAGTAGAAGAGTGCTCTTTTCCCAAAAGCAGAGTAATTTTCTTGTAAGGCGAGCTAGTATTTGTTTCCCAGTCCTAAATGGAATTGAATCACATGCAGTTTTTGGTCCTACGAGCAAGATTTGTTTTCTGGAAAGAAGAGTCACTATTGCGCTCCCATTGCCATACACAGTGCAAATAGCACTGGCATCTGTTCCCAGCAAGTACAGTGTATTGGACTGAAGAGGAGCTACTGTTCTTTTCAGTTTCCTAAGCAGAGTTGAACTAGATATAATCGGTGTGTGTAGGAAGCACAGTTCTTTTGTTCTGATCAAGCTCACTTTTCTGGCTCTATAGGAAACACATTAGAGTAGAAGAGTGCTCTTTTCTCAAAAGCAGAGTGTGTTTCTTGTAAGGCGAGCTAGTGTTTGTTTCTGAGTCCTAAATGGAGTTTAATCACATGCAGTTTCTGGTCCTATGAGCAAGAGTTGTTTTCTGGAAAGAAGAGTCACTATTGCGCTCCCATTGCCATACACAGTGCAAAGAGCACTGGCGTCTGTTCCCAGCAATTACAGTTTATTGGACTGAAGAGGATCTAGTATTCTTGTCAGTTTCTTAAGCAGAATTGAACTAGATATGGCCGTGTGTGTAGGAAGCACAGTTCTTTTTTCTGAGCAAGCTCACTGTTTTGGCTCTATAGGAAACACAGTAGAGTAGAAGAGTGCTCTTTTCTCAAAAGCACAGTGTGTTTCTTGTAAGGCGATCTAGCATTTGTTTCCCAGTCCTAAATGGAGTTGAATCACATGCAGTTTCTGGTTCTACGAGCAAGAGTTGTTTTCTGGTAAGAAGAGTCACTATTGCGCTCCCATTGACATACACAGGTAAAATAGCACTGGCATGTGTTCCCAGCATGTACAGTGTATTGGACTGAAGAGGATCTACTGTCCTTGTCAGGTTCCTATGCAGAATGGATTTAGATATGGCCCGTGTATGTAGGAAGCACAATTCTTTTGTTCTGAGCAAGCTCATTGTTCTGGCTGTATAAGAAACACAGTAGAGTAGAAGAGTGCTCTTTTCTCAAAATCAGAGTGTGTTTCTTGTAAGGGGAGCTAGCGTTTGTTTCCCAGTCCTAAATGGAGTTGAATCACATGCAGTTTTTGGTCCTACGAGCAAGAGTTGATTTCTGGAAAGAAGAGTCACTATTGTGCTCCCATTGATATACACAATGCAAATAGCACTGGCGTCTCTTCCCAGCAAGTACAGTGTATTGGACTGAAGAGGAGCTACTGTTCTTGTCAGTTTCCTAAGCAGAGTTGAAATAGATATGGCCTGTGTGTGTAGGAAGCACAGTTCTTTTGTTCTGAGCAAGCTCACTGTTCGGATCCCATAGGAAACACAGTAGAGTAGAAGAGTGCTCTTTTCTCAAAAGCAGAGTGTGTTTCTTATAAGGCGAGCAAGTGTTTGTTTCCCAGTCAGAAATGGAGTTGAATCCCATGCAGTTTCTGGTCCTACAAGCAAGAGTTGTCTTCTGGTAAGAAGAGTCACTATTGCGCTCCAATTGTCATACAAATTACAAATAGCACTGGCGTCTGTTCCCAGCAAGTGCAGTGTATTGTACTGAAGAGGAGCTATTGTTCTTGTCAGTTTCCTAAGCAGAGTAGAACTAGATATGGCCCGTGTGTGTAGGAAGCCCACTTCTTCTGTTCTGAGCAAGCTCACTGTTCGGACCCCATAGAAAACACAGTAGAGTAGAAGAGTGCTCTTTTCTCAAAAGCAGAGTGTGTTTCTTGTAAGGCGAGCTAGCGTTTGTTTCCCAGTCCTAAATGGAGTTGAATCACATGCAGTTTTTGGTCCTATGAGCAAGAGTTGTTTTCTGGAAAGAAGAGTCACTATTGCGCTCCCATTGCTATACACAGGGCAAATAGCACTGGCGTCTGTTCCCAGCATGTGCAGTGTATTGGACTTAAGAGGATCTCCTGTTCTTGTCAGTTTCCTAAGCAGAGTTGAACTAAATATAGTCGGTGTGTGTAGGAAGCACAGTTCTTTTTTTCTGAGCAAGCTCACTCTTCTGGCCCTATAGGAATCACATTAGAGTAGAAGAGTGCTCTTTTCTCAAAAGCAGAGTGTGTTTCTTGTAAGGCAAGCTAGCGTTTGTTTCCCAGTCCTAAATGGGGTAAAATCACATGCAGTTTCTGGTCCTACAAGCAAGAGTTGTTCTCTGGTAAGAAGAGTCACTATTGCGCTCCCTTTGCCATACACAATACAAATAGCACTGGCGTCTGTTCCCAGCAAGTACAGTGTATTGGACTGAAGAGGAGCTACTGTTCTTGTCAGTTTCCTAAGCAGAGTTGAACTAGATATGGCCCGTGTGTGTAGGAAGCATGGTTCTTTTGTTCGGAGCAAGCTCACTGTTCGGACCCCATATGAAACACAGTAGAGTAGATTAGTTGTCTTTTCTCAAAAGAAGAGTGTGTTTATTGTAAGGCGAGGTAGCGTTTGTTTCCCAGTTCTAAATGGAGTTGAATCTCATGCAGTTTCTGGTCCTACGAGCAAGAGTTGTTTTCTGGTAAGGAAAGTCACTATTGCGCTCCCATTGCCACACACAGTGCAAATAGCACTCGCGTCTGTTTCCATCAAGTACAGTGTATTGGACTGAAGAGGATCTACTGTTCTTGTCAGTTTCCTAAGAAGAGTTGGATTAGATATGGCCCGTGTGTGTAGGAAGCACAGTTCTTTTGTTCTGAGCAAGCTCACTCTTCGGACCCTATAGGAAACACAGTAGAGTAGAAGTGTGCTCTTTTCTCAAAAGCAGAATGTATTTCTTGTAAGGCGAGCTAGTGTTTGTTTTCCAGTCATAAATGGTGTTGAATCCCATGCAGTTTCTGGTCCTACGAGCAAGAGTTGTTTTCTGGTAAGGAAAGTCACTATTGCGCTCCCATTGCCATACACAGTGCAAATAGCACTGGAGTCTGTTCCCAGCAAGTACAGTGTATTGGACTGAAGAGGAGCTACTGTTCTTGTCAGTTTCCTAAGCAGAGTTGAACTGGATATGGCCCTTGTGTAGGAAGCACACTTCTTCTGTTCTGAGCAAGCTCACTGTTCGGATCCCATAGGAAACACAGTAGAGTAGAAGAGTGCTCTTTTCTCAAAAGCAGAGTGTGTTTCTTGTAAGGCGATCTAGCGTTTGCTTCCCAGTCCTAAATGGAGTTGAATCCCATGCAGTTTTTGGTCCTACGAGCAAGATTTGTTTTCTGGAAAGAAGAGTCACTATTGTGCTCCCATTGCTATACACAGGGCAAATAGCACTGGTGTCTGTTCCCAGCATGTGCAGTGTATTGGACTGAAGAAGATCTACTATTCTTGTCAGTTTCCTAAGCAGAGTTGAACTAAATATAGTCGGTGTGTGTAGGAAGCACAGTTCTTTTGTTCTGAGCAGGCTCACTCTTCTGGCCCTATAGGAATCACATTAGAGTAGAAGAGTGCTCTTTTCTCAAAAGCAAAGTGTGTTTCTTGTAAGGCAAGCTAGCGTTTGTTTCCCAGTCCTAAATGGAGTAAAATCACATGCAGTTTCTGGTCCTACGAGCAAGAGGTGTTCTCTGGAGAGAAGGTCACTATTGCGCTCCCATTATCATACACAGGGCAAATAGCACTGGCGTCTATTCCCTGCATGTACAGTGTATTGGACTGAGGAGGATCTACTGTTCTTGTCAGTTTCCTAAGCAGAATTGAACTAGATAAGGCCGTGTGTGTAGGAAGCACAGTTCTTTTGTTCTGAGCAAGCTCACTGTTTTGGCCCTATAGGAAACACAGTAGAGTAGAAGAGTGCCCTTTTCTCAAAAGCAGAGTGTGTTTCTTGTAAGGCGAGCTAGCGTTTGTTTCCCAGTCCTAAATGGAGTTGACTCACATGCAATTTTTGTTCCTATGAGCAAGAGTTGTTTTATGGAAAGAAGAGTCACTATTGTGCTCCCTTTGCCATACACAGTACTAATAGCACTGGCATCTGTTTCCAGCAAGTACAGTGTATTGGACTGAAGAGGAGCAACTATTCTTGTCAGTTTCCTAAGCAGAATTGAACTAGATATGGCCCGTGTGTGTAGGAAGCACGGTTCTTTTGTTCGGAGCAAGCTCACTGTTCCGACCCCATAGGAAACACAGTAGAGTAGATGAGTTGTCTTTTCTCAAAAGCAGAGTGTGTTTATTGTAAGGCGAGCTAGCATTTGTTTCCCAGTTCTAAATGGAGTTGAATCTCATGCAGTTTCTGGCCCTACGAGCAAGAGTTGTTTTCTGGTAAGGAAAGTCACTATTGTGCTCCCATTTTAATACACAGGGCAAATAGCACTGGCTTCTATTCCCAGCATGTACAGTGTATTGGACTGAAGAGGATCTACTGTTCTTGTCAGTTTCCTAAGCAGAATTGAACTAGATATGGCCGTGTGTATAGGAAGCACAGTTCTTTTGTTCTGAGCAAGCTCACTGATTTGGCTCTATAGGAAACACAGCAGAGTAGAAGAGTGCCCTTTTCTCAAAAGCAGAGGATGTTTCTTGTAAGGCGAGCTAGTGTTTGTTATTCAGTCCTAAATGGAGTTGAATCACATGCAGTTTCTGGTCCTACGAGCAAGAGTTGTTTTCTGGTAAGAAGAGTCACTATTGCGCTCCCATTGACATACACAGGTAAAATAGCACTGGCATCTGTTCCCAGCATGTACAGTGTATTGGACTGAAGATTATCTACTGTCCTTGTCAGTTTCCTATGCAGAATTGATCTAGATATCCCCCGTGTGTGTAGGAAGCACAATTCTTTTGTTCTGAGCAAGCTTATTGTTCTGGAAGTATAGGAAACACAGTAGAGTAGAAGAGTGCTCTTTTCTCAAAATCAGAGTGTGTTTCTTGTAAGGCGAGCTAGCGTTTGTTTCCCAGTCCTAAATGGAGTTGAATCACATGCAGTTTTTGGTCCTATGAGCAAGAGTTGATTTCTGGAAAGAAGAGTCACTATTGCGCACCCATTGCCATACACAGTGCAAATAGCACTGGCGTCTGTTCCCAGCAAGTACAGTGTATTGGACTGAAGAGGAGCTACTGTTCTTGTCAGTTTCCTAAGCAGAGTTGAACTAGATATGGCCCGTGTGTGTAGGAAGCACGGTTCTTCTGTTCGGAGCAAGCTCACTGTTCGGACCCCATAGGAAACACAGTAGAGTAGATGAGTTGTCTTTTCTCAAAAGCAGAGTGTGTTTCTTGTAAGGCGAGCTAGCGTTTGTTTCCCAGTTCTAAATGGAGTTGAATCTCATGCAGTTTCTGGCCCTACGAGCAAGAGTTGTTTTCTGGTAAGGAAAGTCACTATTGCGCTCCCATTGCCACACACAGTGCAAATAGCACTCGCGTCTGTTTCCATCAAGTACAGTGTATTGGACTGAAGAGGATCTACTGTTCTTGTCAGTTTCCTAAGAAGAGTTGGATTAGATATGACCCGTGTGTGTAGGAAGCACAGTTCATTTGTTCTGAGCAAGCTCACTCTTCAGACCCTATAGTAAACACAGTAGAGTAGAAGTGTGCTCTTTTCTCAAAAGCAGAGTGTATTTCTTGTAAGGCGAGCTAGTGTTTGTATCCCAGTCATAAATGGTGTTGAATCCTATGCAGTTTCTGGTCCTACGAGCAAGAGTTGTTTTCTGGTAACGAAAGTCACTATTGCGCTCCCATTGCCATACACAGTGCAAATAGCACTGGAGTCTGTTCCCATCAAGTACAGTGTATTGGACTGAAGAGGAGCTACTGTTCTTGTCAGTTTCCTAAGCAGAGTTGAACTGGATATGGCCCGTGTGTGTAGGAAGCACACTTCTTCTGTTCTGAGCAAGCTCACTGTTCGGATCCCATAGGAAACACAGTAGAGTAGAAGAGTGCTCTTTTCTCAAAAGCAGAGTGTGTTTCTTGTAAGGCGAGCTAGCGTTTGTTTCCCAGTCCTAAATGGAGTTGAATCCCATGCAGTTTTTGGTCCTACGAGCAAGAGTTGTTTTCTGGAAAGAAGAGTCACTATTGCGCTCCCATTACTACACACAGGGCAAATAGCACTGGCGTCTGTCCCCAGCATGTGCAGTGTATTTGAGTGAAGAGGATCTACTGTTCTTGTCAGTTTCCTAAGCAGAGTTGAACTAAATATAGTCGGTGTGTGTAGGAAGCACAGTTCTTTTGTTCTGAGCAAGCTCACTCTTCTGGCCCTATAAGAAACACATTAGAGTAGAAGAGTGCTCTTTTCTCAAAAGCAGAGTGTGTTTCCTGTAAGGCAAGCTAACGTTTGTTTCACAGTCCTAAATGAAGTAAAATCACATGCAGTTTCAGTTCCTACGATCAAGAGTTGTTTTCTGGTAAGAAGAGTCACTATTGCGCTCCCATTGTCATACACAGGGCAAATAGCACTGGCGTCTATTCCCAGCATATACAGTGTATTGGACTGAAGAGGATCTACTCTCCTTGTCAGTTTCCTAAGCAGAATTGATGTAGATATGGCCCGTGTTGGTAGGAAGCACAGTTCTTTTGTTCTGAGCAAGCTCACCGTTTCGGACCCCATAAGAAACACAGTAGAGTAGAAGAGTGCTCTTTTCTCAAAAGCAGAGTGTGTTTCTTGTAAGGCGAGCTAGCGTTTGTTTCCCAGTCCTAAATGGAGTTGAATCACATGCAGTTTCTGTTCCTACGAGCAAGAGTTGTTTTCTGGTAAGAAGAGTCACTATAGTGCTCCCAATGTCATACACAGGGCAAATAGCACTGGCGTCTGTTCCCAGCATACAGTGTATTGGACTGAAGAGGATCTACTGTCCTTGTCAGTTTCCTATGCAGACTTGATCTAGATATGGCCCCTGTGTGTAGGAAGCACAGTTCTTTTTTTCTGAGCAAGCTCACTGTTTTGGCTCTATTGGAAACACAGTAGAGTAGAAGAGTGCTCTTTTCTCAAAAGCACAGTGTGTTTCTTGTAAGGCGATCTAGCATTTGTTTCCCAGTCCTAAATGGAGTTGAATCACATGCACTTTTTGGTCCCATGAGCAAGAGTTGTTTTCTGGAAAGAAGAGTCACTATTGTGCTCACATTGTCATACACAGTGCAAATAGCACTGGTGTCTGTTCCCAGCAAGTAGAGTGTATTGGACTGAAGAGGAGCTACTGTTCTTGTCAGTTTCCTAAGCACAGTTGAACTAGATATGGCCGTGTGTGTAGGAAGCACAGTTCTTTTGTTCTGAGCAAGCTCACTGTTTTGGCCCTATGGGAAACACAGTAGAGTAGAAGAGTGCCCTTTTCTCAAAAGCAGAGTGTGTTTCTTGTAAGGCGAGCTAGCGTTTGTTTCCCAGTCCTAAATGGAATTGAATCACATGCAGTTTTTGGTCCTATGAGCAAGATTTGTTTTCTGGAAAGAAGAGTCACTATTGCGATCCCATTGCCATACACAGTGCAAATAGCACTGGCGTCTGTTCCCAGCAAATACAGTGTATTGGACTGAAGAGGAGCTACTGTTCTTTTCAGTTTCCTAAGCAGAGTTGAACTATATATAGTCGGTGTGTGTAGGAAGCACAGTTCTTTTATTCTGAGCAAGCTCACTTTTCTGGCCCTATAGAAACACATTAGAGTAGAAGAGTGCTCTTTTCTCAAAAGCAGAGTGTGTTTCTTGTAAGGCGTGCTAGTGTTTGTTTCCGAGTCCTAAATGGAGTTGAATCACATGAGGTTTTGGGTCCCATGAGCAAGAGTTGTTTTCTGAAAAAAAGAGTCACTATTGCACTCCCTATGTCATACACAAGGCAAAAAGCACTGGCGTCTATTCCCAGCATGTACAGTGTATTGGACTGAAGAGGATCTACTGTTCTTGTCATTTTCCTAAGCAGAATTGAACCAGATATGGCTGTGTGTGTAGGAAGCACATTTCTTTTGTTCTGAGCAAGCTCACTGTTCTGGCTCTATAGGAAACACAGTAGAGTAGAAGAGTGCTCATTTCTCAAAGCAGAGTGTGTTTCTTGTAAGGCGAGCTAGCTTTTGTTTCCCAGTCCTAAATGGAGTTGAATCACATGAGGTTTTGGGTCCCATGAGCAAGAGTTGTTTTCTGAAAAAAAGAGTCACTATTGCGCTCCCATTGCCATACACAGTGCAAATAGCCCTGGTGTCTGTTCCAGCAAGTACAGTTTATTGGACTGAAGACGATCTACTATTCTTGTCAGTTTCCTAAGCAGAATTGAACTAGATATGGCCGTGTGTGTAGGAAGCACAGTTCTTTTGTTCTGAGCAAGCTCACTGTTTTGGCTCTATAGGAAACACAGTAGAGTAGAAGAGTGCTCTTTTCTCAAAAGCACAGTGTGTTTCTTGTAAGGCGATCTAGCATTTGTTTCCCAGTCCTAAATGGAGTTGAATCACATGCACTTTTTGGTCCCATGAGCAAGAGTTGTTTTCTGGAAAGAAGAGTCACTATTGTGCTCACATTGTCATACACAGTGCAAATAGCACTGGCGTTCTGTTCCCAGCAAGTACAGTGTATTGGACTGAAGAGGAGCTACTGTTCTTGTCAGTTTCCTAAGCACAGTTGAACTAGATATGGACCGTGTGTGTAGGAAGCACGGTTCTTTTGTTCGGAGCAAGCTCACTGTTCGGACACTTTAGGAAACACAGTAGACTAGAAAAGCTCTCTTTTCTCAAAAGCAGAGTGTGTTTATTATAAGGTGAGCTAGCGTTTCTTTCCCAGTTCTAAAAGGAGTTGAATCACATGCAGTTTCTGGTCCTACGAGCAAGAGTTGTTTTCTGGTAAGGAAAGTCCCTATTGCGCTCCCATTGCCACACACAGTGCAAATAGCACTCGCGTCTGTTACCATCAAGTACAGTGTATTGGACTGAAGAGGATCTACTGTTCTTGTCAGTTTCCTAAGCAGAGTTGAACTAAATATAGTCGGTGTGTGTAGGAAGCAGAGTTCTTTTGTTCTGAGCAAGCTCACTCTTCTGGCCCTATAGGAAACATTTCAGAGTAGAAGAGTGCTCTTTTCTCAAAAGCAGAGTGTGTTTCCTGTAAGGCAAGCTAGCGTTTGTTTCCCAGTCCTAAATGGAGTAAAATCACATGCAGTTTCTGGTCCTACGAGCAAGAGTTGTTTTCTGGTAAGAAGAGTCACTATTGCGCTCCCATTTTCATACACAGGGCAAATAGCACTGGCGTCTATTCCCAGCATGTACAGTATACTGGACTGAAGAGGATCTACTGTTCTTGTCAGTTTCCTAAGCAGAATTGAACTAGATATGGCCGTGTGTATAGGAAGCACAGTTCTTTTGTTCTGAGCAAGCTCACTGTTTTGGCCCTATAGGAAACACAGTAGAGTAGAAGAGTGCCCTTTTCTCAAAAACAGAGTGTGTTTCTTGTAAGGCGAGCTAGCTTTTGTTTTTCAGTCCTAAATGGAGTTGAATCACATGCAGTTTCTGGTCCTATGACCAAGAGTTGTTTTGTGGTAAGAAGAGTCACTATTGCGCTCCCATTGTCATACACAGGGCAAAAAGCACTGGCGTCTGTTCCCAGCATGTACAGTGTATTGGACTGAAGAGGATCTACTGTCCTTGTCAGTTTCCTAAGCAGAATTGATGTAGATATGGCCCGTGTGTGTAGGAAGCACAGTTCTATTGTTCTGAGCAAGCTCACAGTTCGGACCCCATAAGAAACACAGTAGAGTAGAAGAATGCTCTTTTCTCAAAAGCAGTGTGTGTTTCTTGTAAGGCGAGCTAGCGTTTGTTTCCCAGTCCTAAATTTAGTTGAATTCCATGCAGTTTTTGGTCCTACGAGCAAGAGTTGTTTTCTGGAAAGAAGAGTCACTATTGCGCTCCCATTGCTATACACAGGGCTAATAGCACTGGCGTCTGTTCCCAGCATGTGCAGTGTATTTGACTGAAGAGGATCTACTGTTCTTGTCAGTTTCCTAAGCAGAGTTGAACTAAATATAGTCGGTGTGTGTAGGAAGCAGAGTTCTTTTGTTCTGAGCAAGCTCACTCTTCTGGCCCTATAAGAAACACATTAGAGTAGAAGAGTGCTCTTTTCTCAAAAGCAGAATGTGTTTCCTGTAAGGCAAGCTAACGTTTGTTTCCCAGTCCTAAATGGAGTAAAATCACATGCAGTTTCTGGTCCTACGATCAAGAGTTGTTTTCTGGTAAGAAGAGTCACTATTGCGCTCCCATTGTCATACACAGAGCAAATAGCACTGGCGTCTATTCCCAGCATGTACAGTGTATTGGACTGAAGAGGATCTACTGTTCTTGTCAGTTTCCTAAGCAGAATTGAACTAGATATGGCCGTGTGTGTAGGAAGCACAGTTCTTTTGTTCTGAGCAAGCTCACTCTTTTGGCCCTATAGGAAACACAGTAGAGTAGAAGAGTGCTCTTTTCTCAAAAACAGAGTGTGTTTCTTGTAAGGCAAGCTAGCGTTTGTTTTTCAGTCCTAAATGGAGTTGAATCACATGCAGTTTCTGGTCCTATGACCAAGAGTTGTTTTCTGGTAAGAAGAGTCACTATTGCGCTCCCATTGTCATACACAGGGCAAATAGCACTGGCGTCTGTTCCCAGCATGTACAGTGTATTGGACTGTAGAGGATCTACTCTCCTTGTCAGTTTCCTAAGCAGAATTGATGTAGATATGGCCCGTGTTGGTAGGAAGCACAGTTCTTTTGTTCTGAGCAAGCTCACGGTTCGGACCCCATAAGAAACACAGTAGAGTAGAAGAGTGCTCTTTTCTCAAAAGCAGAGTGTGTTTCTTGTAAGGCGAGCTAGCGTTTGTTTCCAAGTCCGAAATGGAGTTGAATCACATGCAGTTTCTGTTCCTACGATCAAGAGTTGTTTTCTGGTAAGAAGAGTCACTATAGTGCTCCCATTGTCATACACAGGGCAAATATCACTGGCGTCTGTTCCCAGCATACAGTGTATTGGACTGAAGAAGATCTACTGTCCTTGTCAGTTTCCTATGCATACTTGATCTAGATATGGCCCCTGTGTGTAGGAAGCACACTTTTTTTGTTCTGAGCAAGCTCACTGTTCTGGCCCTATAGGAAACACAGTAGAGTAGAAGAGTGCTCTTTTCCCAAAAGCAGAGTGTGTTTCTTGTAAGGCGAGCTAGTATTTGTTTCCCAGTCCTAAATGGAATTGAATCACATGCAGTTTTTGGTCCTAAGAGCAAGATTTGTTTTCTGGAAAGAAGAGTCACTATTGCGCTCCCATTGCCATACACAGTGCAAATAGCACTGGCGTCTGTTCCCAGCAAGTACAGTGTATTGGACTGAAGAGGAGCTACTGTTCTTTTCAGTTTCCTAAGCAGAGTTGAACTAGATATAGTCGGTGTGTGTAGGAAGCACAGTTCTTTTATTCTGAGCAAGCTCACTTTTCTGGCCCTATAGGAAACACATTAGAGTAGAAGAGTGCTCTTTTCTCAAAAGCAGAGTGTGTTTCTTGTAAGGCGAGCTAGTGTTTGTTTCCGAGTACTAAATGGAGTTGAGTCACATGCAATTTCTGTTCCTACGAGCAAGAGTTGTTTTCTGGTAAGAAGAGTCACTATTGCACTCCCATTGTCATACACAAGGCAAAAAGCACTGGCGTCTATTCCTAGCATATACAGTGTATTGGACTGAAGAGGATCTACTGTTCTTGTCATTTTCCTAAGCAGAATTGAACCAGATATGGCTTTGTGTGTAGGAAGCACAGTTCTTTTGTTCTGAGCAAGCTCACTGTTCTGGCTCTATAGGAAACACAGTAGAGTAGAAGAGTGCTCTTTTCTCAAAAGCAGAGTGTGTTTCTTGTAAGGTAAGCTAGCGTTTGTTTCCCAGTCCTAAATGGAGTAAAATCACATGCAGTTTCTGGTCCTACAAGCAAGAGTTGTTCTCTGGTAAGAAGAGTCACTATTGCGCTCCCTTTGCCATACACAATACAAATAGCACTGGCGTCTGTTCCCAGCAAGTACAGTGTATTGGACTGAAGAGGAGCTACTGTTCTTGTCAGTTTCCTAAGCAGAGTTGAACTAGATATGGCCCGTGTGTGTAGGAAGCACGGTTCTTTTGTTTGGAGCAAGCTCACTGTTCGGACCCCATATGAAACACAGTAGAGTAGATTAGTTGTCTTTTCTCAAAAGAAGAGTGTGTTTATTGTAATGCGAGGTAGCGTTTGTTTCCCAGTTCTAAGTGGAGTTGAATCTCATGCAGTTTCTGGTCCTACGAGCAAGAGTTGTTTTCTGGTAAGTAAAGTCACTATTGCGCTCCCATTGCCACACACAGTGCAAATAGCACTCGCGTCTGTTTCCATCAAGTACAGTGTATTGGACTGAAGAAGATCTACTGTTCTTGTCAGTTTCCTAAGCAGAATTGAACTAGATATGGCCGTGTGTGTAGGAAGCACAGTTCTTTTGTTCTGAGCAAGCTCACTCTTTTGGCCCTATAGGAAACACAGTAGAGTAGAAGAGTGCTCTTTTCTCAAAAACAGAGTGTGTTTCTTGTAAGGCGAGCTAGCGTTTGTTTTTCAGTCCTAAATGGAGTTGAATCACATGCAGTTTCTGGTCCTATGACCAAGAGTTGTTTTCTGGTAAGAAGAGTCACTATTGCGCTCCCATTGTCATACACAGGGCAAATAGCACTGGCGTCTGTTCCCAGCATGTACAGTGTATTGGACTGTAGAGGATCTACTCTCCTTGTCAGTTTCCTAAGCAGAATTGATGTAGATATGGCCCGTGTTGGTAGGAAGCACAGTTCTTTTGTTCTGAGCAAGCTCACGGTTCGGACCCCATAAGAAACACAGTAGAGTAGAAGAGTGCTCTTTTCTCAAAAGCAGAGTGTGTTTCTTGTAAGGCGAGCTAGCGTTTGTTTCCAAGTCCGAAATGGAGTTGAATCACATGCAGTTTCTGTTCCTACGAGCAAGAGTTGTTTTCTGGTAAGAAGAGTCACTATAGTGCTCCCATTGTCATACACAGGGCAAATATCACTGGCGTCTGTTCCCAGCATACAGTGTATTGGACTGAAGAAGATCTACTGTCCTTGTCAGTTTCCTATGCATACTTGATCTAGATATGGCCCCTGTGTGTAGGAAGCACAGTTTTTTTGTTCTGAGCAAGCTCACTGTTCTGGCCCTATAGGAAACACAGTAGAGTAGAAGAGTGCTCTTTTCCCAAAAGCAGAGTGTGTTTCTTGTAAGGCGAGCTAGTATTTGTTTCCCAGTCCTAAATGGAATTGAATCACATGCAGTTTTTGGTCCTAAGAGAAAGATTTGTTTTCTGGAAAGAAGAGTCACTATTGCGCTCCCATTGCCATACACAGTGCAAATAGCACTGGCGTCTGTTCCCAGCAAGTACAGTGTATTGGACTGAAGAGGAGCTACTGTTCTTTTCAGTTTCCTAAGCAGAGTTGAACTAGATATAGTCGGTGTGTGTAGGAAACACAGTTCTTTTATTCTGAGCAAGCTCACTTTTCTGGCCCTATAGGAAACACATTAGAGTAGAAGAGTGCTCTTTTCTCAAAAGCAGAGTGTGTTTCTTGTAAGGCGAGCTAGTGTTTGTTTCCGAGTACTAAATGGAGTTGAGTCACATGCAATTTCTGTTCCTACGAGCAAGAGTTGTTTTCTGGTAAGAAGAGTCACTATTGCACTCCCATTGTCATACACAAGGCAAAAAGCACTGGCGTCTATTCCTAGCATATACAGTGTATTGGACTGAAGAGGATCTACTGTTCTTGTCATTTTCCTAAGCAGAATTGAACCAGATATGGCTTTGTGTGTAGGAAGCACAGTTCTTTTGTTCTGAGCAAGCTCACTGTTCTGGCTCTATAGGAAACACAGTAGAGTAGAAGAGTGCTCTTTTCTCAAAAGCAGAGTGTGTTTCTTGTAAGGCAAGCTAGCTTTTGTTTCCCAGTCCTAAATGGAGTTGAATCACATGCAGTTTCTGGTTCTACGAGCAAGAGTTGTTTTCTGGTAAGAAGAGTCACTATTGCGCTCCCATTGACATACCCAGGTAAAATAGCACTGGCGTGTGTTCCCAGCATGTACAGTGTATTGGACTGAAGAAGATCTACTGTCCTTGTCAGGTTCCTATGCAGAATTGATTTAGATATGGCCCGTGTATGTAGGAAGCACAATTCTTTTGTTCTGAGCAAGCTCATTCTTCTGGCTGTATAAGAAACACAGTAGAGTAGAAGAGTGCTCTTTTCTCAAAATCAGAGAGTGTTTCTTGTAAGGGGAGCTAGCGTTTGTTTCCCAGTACTAAATGGAGTTGAATCACATGCAGTTTTTGGTCCTACGAGCAAGAGTTGATTTCTGGAAAGAAGAGTCACTATTGTGCTCCCATTGATATACACAATGCAAATAGCACTGGCGTCTCTTCCCAGCAAGTACAGTGTATTGGACTGAAGAGGAGCTACTGTTCTTGTCAGTTTCCTAAGCAGAGTTGAAATAGATATGGCCTGTGTGTTTAGGAAGCACAGTTCTTTTGTTCTGAGCAAGCTCACTGTTCGGATCCCATAGGAAACACAGTAGAGTAGAAGAGTGCTCTTTTCTCAAAAGCAGAGTGTGTTTCTTATAAGGCGAGCAAGTGTTTGTTTCCCAGTCAGAAATGGAGTTGAATCCCATGCAGTTTCTGGTCCTACAAGCAAGAGTTGTCTTCTGGTAAGAGGAGTCACTATTGCGCTCCAATTGTCATACAAATTACAAATAGCACTGGAGTCTGTTCCCAGCAAGTGCAGTGTATTGTACTGAAGAGGAGCTATTGTTCTTGTCAGTTTCCTAAGCAGAGTAGAACTAGATATGGCCCGTGTGTGTAGGAAGCCCACTTCTTCTGTTCTGAGCAAGCTCACTGTTCGGACCCCGTAGAAAACACAGTAGAGTAGAAGAGTGCTCTTTTCTCAAAAGCAGAGTGTGTTTCTTGTAAGGCGAGCTAGCGTTTGTTTCCCAGTCCTAAATGGAGTTGAATCACATGCAGTTTTTGGTCCTATGAGCAAGAGTTGTTTTCTGGAAAGAAGAGTCACTATTGTGCTCCCATTGCTATACACAGGGCAAATAGCACTGGCGTCTGTTCCCAGCATGTGCAGTGTATTGGACTTAAGAGGATCTCCTGTTCTTGTCAGTTTCCTAAGCAGAGTTGAACTAAATATAGTCGGTGTGTGTAGGAAGCACAGTTCTTTTTTTCTGAGCAAGCTCACTCTTCTGGCCCTATAGGAATCACATTAGAGTAGAAGAGTGCTCTTTTCTCAAAAGCAGAGTGTGTTTCTTGTAAGGCAAGCTAGCGTTTGTTTCCCAGTCCTAAATGGGGTAAAATCACATGCAGTTTCTGGTCCTACAAGCAAGAGTTGTTCTCTGGTAAGAAGAGTCACTATTGCGCTCCCTTTGCCATACACAATACAAATAGCACTGGCGTCTGTTCCCAGCAAGTACAGTGTATTGGACTGAAGAGGAGCTACTGTTCTTGTCAGTTTCCAAGCAGAGTTGAACTAGATATGGCCCGTGTGTGTAGGAAGCACGGTTCTTTTGTTTGGAGCAAGCTCACTGTTCGGACCCCATATGAAACACAGTAGAGTAGATTAGTTGTCTTTTCTCAAAAGAAGAGTGTGTTTATTGTAATGCGAGGTAGCGTTTGTTTCCCAGTTCTAAGTGGAGTTGAATCTCATGCAGTTTCTGGTCCTACGAGCAAGAGTTGTTTTCTGGTAAGTAAAGTCACTATTGCGCTCCCATTGCCACACACAGTGCAAATAGCACTCGCGTCTGTTTCCATCAAGTACAGTGTATTGGACTGAAGAAGATCTACTGTTCTTGTCAGTTTCCTAAGAAGAGTTGGATTAGATATGGCCCGTGTGTGTAGGAAGCACAGTTCTTTTGTTCTGAGCAAGCTCACTCTTTGGACCCTATAGGAAACACAGTAGAGTAGAAGTGTGCTCTTTTCTCAAAAGCAGAGTGTGTTTCTTGTAAGGCGAGCTAGCGTTTGTGTCCCAGTCCTAAATTTAGTTGAATTCCATGCAGTTTTTGGTCCTACGAGCAAGAGTTGTTTTCTGGAAAGAAGAGTCACTATTGCGCTCCCATTGCTATACACAGGGCTAATAGCACTGGCGTCTGTTCCCAGCATGTGCAGAGTATTTGACTGAAGAGGATCTACTGTTCTTGTCAGTTTCCTAAGCAGAGTTGAACTAAATATAGTCGGTGTGTGTAGGAAGCAGAGTTCTTTTGTTCTGAGCAAGCTCACTCTTCTGGCCCTATAAGAAACACATTAGAGTAGAAGAGTGCTCTTTTCTCAAAAGCAGAGTGTGTTTCCTGTAAGGCAAGCTAACATTTGTTTCCCAGTCCTAAATGGAGTAAAATCACATGCAGTTTCTGGTCCTACGATCAAGAGTTGTTTTCTGGTAAGAAGAGTCACTATTGCGCTCCCATTGTCATACACAGGGCAAATAGCACTGGCGTCTATTCCCAGCATGTACAGTGTATTGGACTGAAGAGGATCTACTGTTCTTGTCAGTTTCCTAAGCAGAATTGAACTAGATATGGCCGTGTGTGTAGGAAGCACAGTTCTTTTGTTCTGAGCAAGCTCACTCTTTTGGCCCTATAGGAAACACAGTAGAGTAGAAGAGTGCTCTTTTCTCAAAAACAGAGTGTGTTTTTTGTAAGGCGAGCTAGCGTTTGTTTTTCAGTCCTAAATGGAGTTGAATCACATGCAGTTTCTGGTCCTATGACCAAGAGTTGTTTTCTGGTAAGAAGAGTCACTATTGCGCTCCCATTGTCATACACAGGGCAAATAGCACTGGCGTTTGTTCCCAGCATGTACAGTGTATTGGACTGTAGAGGATCTACTCTCCTTGTCAGTTTCCTAAGCAGAATTGATGTAGATATGGCCCGTGTTGGTAGGAAGCACAGTTCTTTTGTTCTGAGCAAGCTCACGGTTCGGACCCCATAAGAAACACAGTAGAGTAGAAGAGTGCTCTTTTCTCAAAAGCAGAGTGTGTTTCTTGTAAGGCAAGCTAGTATTTGTTTCCCAGTCCTAAATGGAATTGAATCACATGCAGTTTTTGGTCCTACGAGCAAGATTTGTTTTCTGGAAAGAAGAGTCACTATTGCGCTCCCATTGCCATACACAGTGCAAATAGCACTGGCGTCTGTTCCCAGCAAGTACAGTGTATTGGACTGAAGAGGAGCTACTGTTCTTTTCAGTTTCCTAAGCAGAGTTGAACTAGATATAGTCGGTGTGTGTAGGAAGCACAGTTCTTTTATTCTGAGCAAGCTCACTTTTCTGGCCCTATAGGAAACACATTAGAGTAGAAGAGTGCTCTTTTCTCAAAAGCAGAGTGTGTTTCTTGTAAGGCGAGCTAGTGTTTGTTTCCGAGTACTAAATGGAGTTGAGTCACATGCAATTTCTGTTCCTACGAGCAAGAGTTGTTTTCTGGTAAGAAGAGTCACTATTGCACTCCCATTGTCATACACAAGGCAAAAAGCACTGGCGTCTATTCCCAGCATATACAGTGTATTGGACTGAAGAGGATCTACTGTTCTTGTCATTTTCCTAAGCAGAATTGAACCAGATATGGCTTTGTGTGTAGGAAGCACAGTTCTTTTGTTCTGAGCAAGCTCACTGTTCTGGCTCTATAGGAAACACAGTAGAGTAGAAGAGTGCTCTTTTCTCAAAAGCAGAGTGTGTTTCTTGTAAGGCGAGCTAGCGTTTGTTTCCCAGTCCTAAATGGAGTTGAATCCCATGCAGTTTTTGGTCCTACGAGCAAGAGTTGTTTTCTGGAAAGAAGAGTCACTATTGCGCTCCCATTGCTATACATAGGGCAAATAGCACTGGCGTTTGTTCCCAGCATGTGCAGTGTATTTGACTGAAGAGGATCTACTGTTCTTGTCAGTTTCCTAAGCAGAATTGAACTAGATATGGCCGTGTGTGTAGGAAGCACAGTTCTTTTTTTCTGAGCAAGCTCACTGTTTTGGCTCTATAGGAAACACAGTAGAGTAGAAGAGTGCTCTTTTCTCAAAAGCACAGTGTGTTTCTTGTAAGGCGATCTAGCATTTGTTTCCCAGTCCTAAATGGAGTTGAATCACATGCACTTTTTGGTCCCATGAGCAAGAGTTGTTTTCTGGAAAGAAGAGTCACTATTGTGCTCACATTGCCATACACAGTGCAAATAGCACTGGCGTCTGTTCCCAGCAAGTACAGTGTATTGGACTGAAGAGGAGCTACTGTTCTTGTCAGTTTCCTAAGCACAGTTGAACTAGATATGGCCCGTGTGTGTAGGAAGCACGGTTCTTTTGTTCGGAGCAAGCTCACTGTTCGGACACCGTAGGAAACACAGTAGACTAGAAAAGCTCTCTTTTCTCAAAAGCAGAGTGTGTTTATTGTAAGGTGAGCTAGCGTTTGTTTCCCAGTTCTAAATGGAGTTGAATCACATGCAGTTTCTGGTCCTACGAGCAAGAGTTGTTTTCTGGTAAGGAAAGTCCCTATTGCGCTCCCATTGCCACACACACTGCAAATAGCACTCGCGTCTGTTTCCATCAAGTACAGTGTATTGGACTAAAGAGGATCTACTGTTCTTGTCAGTTTCCTAAGAAGAGTTGGATTAGATATGGCCCGTGTGTGTAGGAAGCACAGTTCTTTTGTTCTGAGCAAGCTCACTCTTCGGACCCTATAGGAAACACAGTAGAGTAGAAGTGTGCTCTTTTCTCAAAAGCAGAGTGTATTTCTTGTAAGGCGAGCTAGTGTTTGTTTCCCAGTCATAAATGGTGTTGAATCCCATGCAGTTTCTGGTCCTATGAGCAAGAGTTGTTTTCTGGTAAGGAAAGTCACTATTGCGCTCCCATTGCCATACACAGTGCAAATAGCACTGGAGTCTGTTCCCAGCAAGTACAGTGTATTGGACTGAAGAGGAGCTACTGTTCTTGTCAGTTTCCTAAGCAGAGTTGAACTGGATATGGCCCGTGTGTGTAGGAAGCACACTTCTTCTGTTCTGAGCAAGCTCACTGTTCGGATCCCATAGGAAACACAGTAGAGTCGAAGAGTGCTCTTTTCTCAAAAGCAGAGTGTATTTCTTGTAAGGCGTGCTAGCGTTTGTTTCCCAGTCCTAAATGGAGTTGAATCCCATGCAGTTTTTGGTCCTACGAGCAAGAGTTGTTTTCTGGAAAGAAGAGTCACTATTGCGCTCCCATTGCTATACATAGGGTAAATAGCACTGGCGTCTGTTCCGAGCTTGTGCAGTGTATTTGACTGAAGAGGATCTACTGTTCTTGTCAGTTTCCTAAGCAGAGTTGAACTAAATATAGTCAGTGTGTGTAGGAAGCACAGTTCTTTTGTTCTGAGCAAGCTCACTGTTTTGGCCCTATAGGAAACACAGTAGAGTAGAAGAGTGCTCTTTTCTCAAAACCAGAGTGTGTTTCTTGTAAGTCAAGCTAGCGTTTGTTTTTCAGTCCTAAATGGAGTTGAATCACATGCAGTTTCTGGTCCTATGACCAAGAGTTGTTTTCTGGTAAGAAGAATCACTATTGCGCTCCCATTGTCATACACAGGGCAAATAGCACTGGCGTCTGTTCCCAGCATGTACAGTGTATTGGACTGAAGAGGATCTACTGTCCTTGTCAGTTTCCTAAGCAGAATTGATGTAGATATGGCCCGTGTTGGGAGGAAGAACAGTTCTTTTGTTCTGAGCAAGCTCACAGTTCGGACCCCATAATAAACACAGTAGAGTAGAAGAGTGCTCTTTTCTCAAAAGCAGAGTGTGTTTCATGTAAGGGAAGCTAGCGTTTGTTTCCCAGTCCTAAATGGAGTTGAATCACATGCAGTTTCTGTTCCTACGAGCAAGAGTTGTTTTCTGGAAAGAAGAGTCACTATAGTGCTCCCATTGTCATACACAGGGCAAATATCACTGGCGTCTGTTCCCAGCATACAGTGTATTGGACTGAAGAGGATCTACTGTCCTTGTCAGTTTCCTATGCAGACTTGATCTAGATATGGCCCCTGTGTGTAGGAAGCACAGTTCTTTTGTTCTGAGGAAGCTCACTGTTCTGGCCTATAGGAAACACAGTAGAGTAGAAGAGTGCTCTTTTCCCAAAAGCAGAGTGTGTTTCTTGTAAGGCGAGCTAGTATTTGTTTCCCAGTCCTAAATGGAATTGAATCACATGCAGTTTTTGGTCCTACGAGCAAGATTTGTTTTCTGGAAAGAAGAGTCACTATTGCGCTCCCATTGCCATACACAGTGCAAATAGCACTGGCGTCTGTTCCCAGCAAGTACAGTGTATTGGACTGAAGAGGAGCTACTGTTCTTTTCAGTTTCCTAAGCAGAGTTGAACTAGATATAGTCGGTGTGTGTAGGAAGCACAGTTCTTTTATTCTGAGCAAGCTCACTTTTCTGGCCCTATAGGAAACACATTAGAGTAGAAGAGTGCTCTTTTCTCAAAAGCAGAGTGTGTTTCTTGTAAGGCGAGCTAGTGTTTGTTTCCAAGTCCTAAATGGAGTTTAATCACATGCAGTTTCGGGTCCTACGAGCAAGAGTTGTTTTCTGGTAAGAAGAGTCACTATTGCACTCCCATTGTCATACACAAGGCAAAAAGCACTGGCGTATATTCCCAGCATGTACAGTGTATTGGACTGAAGAGGATCTACTGTTCTTGTCATTTTCCTAAGCAGAATTGAACCAGATATGGCTGTGTTTGTAGGAAGCACAGTTTTTTTGTTCTGAGCAAGCTCACTGTTCTGGCTCTATAGGAAACACAGTAGAGTAGAAGAGTGCTCTTTTCTCAAAAGCAGAGTGTGTTTCTTGTAAGGCGAGCTAGCTTTTGTTTCCCAGTCCTAAATGGAGTTGAATCACATGAGGTTTTGGGTCCCATGAGCAAGAGTTGTTTTCTGAAAAAAAGAGTCACTATTGCGCTCCCATTGCCATACACAGTGCAAATAGCATTGGCGTCTGTTCCCAGCATGTACAGTTTATTGGACTGAAGAGGATCTACTATTCTTGTCAGTTTCCTAAGCAGAATTGAACTAGGTATGGCCGTGTGTGTAGGAAGGACAGTTCTTTTTTTCTGAGCAAGCTCACTGTTTTGGCTCTATAGGAAACACAGTAGAGTAGAAGAGTGCTCTTTTCTCAAAAGCACAGTGTGTTTCTTGTAAGGCGATCTAGCATTTGTTTCCCAGTCCTAAATGGAGTTGAATCACATGCACTTTTTGGTCCCATGAGCAAGAGTTGTTTTCTGGAAAGAAGAGTCACTATTGTGCTCACATTGCCATACACAGTGCAAATAGCACTGGCGTCTGTTCCCAGCAAGTACAGTGTATTGGACTGAAGAGGAGCTACTGTTCTTGTCAGTTTCCTAAGCACAGTTGAACTAGATATGGCCCGTGTGTGTAGGAAGCACGGTTCTTTTGTTCGGAGCAAGCTCACTGTTCGGACACCGTAGGAAACACAGTAGACTAGAAAAGCTCTCTTTTCTCAAAAGCAGAGTGTGTTTATTGTAAGGTGAGCTAGCGTTTGTTTCCCAGTTCTAAATGGAGTTGAATCACATGCAGTTTCTGGTCCTACGAGCAAGAGTTGTTTTCTGGTAAGGAAAGATCCTATTGCGCTCCCATTGCCACACACAGTGCAAATAGCACTCGCGTCTGTTTCCATCAAGTACAGTGTATTGGACTGAAGAGGATCTACTGTTCTTGTCAGTTTCCTAAGAAGAGTTGGATTAGATATGGCCCGTGTGTGTAGGAAGCACAGTTCTTTTGTTCTGAGCAAGCTCACTCTTCGGACCCTATAGGAAACACAGTAGAGTAGAAGTGTGCTCTTTTCTCAAAAGCAGAGTGTATTTCTTGTAAGGCGAGCTAGCGTTTGTTTCCCAGGCCTAAATGGAGTTGAATCCCATGCAGTTTTTGGTCCTACGATCAAGAGTTGTTTTCTGGAAAGAAGAGTCACTATTGCGCTCCCATTGCTATACACAGGGCAAATAGCACTGGCGTCTGTTCCCAGCATGTGCAGTGTATTTGACTGAAGAGGATCTACTGTTCTTGTCAGTTTCCTAAGCAGAGTTGAACTAAATATAGTCGGTGTGTGTAGGAAGCACAGTTCTTTTGTTCTGAGCAAGCTCACTCTTCTGGCCCTATAAGAAACACATTAGAGTAGAAGAGTGCTCTTTTCTCAAAAGCAGAGTGTGTTTCCTGTAAGGCAAGCTAACGTTTGTTTCCCAGTCCTAAATGGAGTAAAATCACATGCAGTTTCTGGTCCTACGAGCAAGAGTTGTTTTCTGGTAAGAAGAGTCACTACTGCGCTCCCATTATCATACACAGGGCAAATAGCACTGGCGTCTATTCCCAGCATGTACAGTGTATTGGACTGAAGAGGATCTACTGTTCTTGTCAGTTTCCTAAGCAGAATTGAACTAGATATGGCCGTGTGTGTAGGAAGCACAGTTCTTTTGTTCTGAGCAAGCTCACTGTTTTGGCCCTATAGGAAACACAGTAGAGTAGAAGAGTGCTCTTTTCTCAAAAACAGAGTGTGTTTCTTGTAAGGCGAGCTAGCGTTTGTTTTTCAGTCCTAAATGGAGTTGAATCACATGCAGTTTCTGGTCCTATGACCAAGAGTTGTTTTCTGGTAAGAAGAATCACTATTGTGCTCCCATTGTCATACACAGGGCAAATAGCACTGGCGTCTGTTCCCAGCATGTACAGTGTATTGGACTGAAGAGGATGTACTGTCCTTGTCAGTTTCCTAAGCAGAATTGATGTAGATATGGCCCGTGTTGGTAGGAAGCACAGTCCTTTTGTTCTGAGCAAGCTCACAGTTCGGACCCCATAAGAAACACAGTAGAGTAGAAGAGTGCTCTTTTCTCAAAAGCAGAGTTTGTTTCTTGTAAGGCGAGCTAGCGTTTGTTTCCCAGTCCTAAATGGAGTTGAATCACATGCAGTTTCTGTTCCTACGAGCAAGAGTTGTTTTCTGGTAAGAAGAGTCACTATAGTGCTCCCAATGTCATACACAGGGCAAATATCACTGGCGTCTGTTCCCAGCATACAGTGTATTGGACTGAAGAGGATCTACTGTCCTTGTCAGTTTCCTATGCAGACTTGATCTAGATATGGCCCCTGTGTGTAGGAAGCACAGTTCTTTTGTTCTGAGCAGGCTCACTGTTCTGGACCTATAGGAAACACAGTAGAGTAGAAGAGTGCTCTTTTCCCAAAAGCAGAGTGTGTTTCTTGTAAGGCGAGCTAGTATTTGTTTCCCAGTCCTAAATGGAATTGAATCACATGCAGTTTTTGGTCCTGCGAGCAAGATTTGTTATCTGGAAAGAAGAGTCACTATTGCGCCCCCATTGCCATACACAGTGCAAATAGCACTGGCGTCTGTTCCCAGCAAGTACAGTGTATTGGACTGAACAGGAGCTACTGTTCTTTTCAGTTTCCTAAACAGAGTTGAACTAGATATAGTCCGTGTGTGTAGGAAGCACAGTTCTTTTATTCTGAGCAAGCTCACTTTTCTGGCCCTATAGGAAACACATTAGAGTAGAAGAGTGCTCTTTTCTCAAAAGCAGAGTGTGTTTCTTGTAAGGCGAGGTAGTGTTTGTTTCTGAGTCCTAAATGGAGTTTAATCACATGCAGTTTCGGGTCCTACGAGCAAGAGTTGTTTTCTGGTAAGAAGAGTCACTATTGCACTCCCATTGTCATACACCAGGCAAAAAGCACTGGCGTCTATTCCCAGCATGTACAGTGTATTGGACTGAAGAGGATCTACTGTTCTTGTCATTTTCCTAAGCAGAATTGAACCAGATATGGCTGTGTGTTTAGGAAGCACAGTTCTTTTGTTCTGAGCAAGCTCACTGTTCTGGCTCTATAGGAAACACAGTAGGGTAGAAGAGTGCTCTTTTCTCAAAAGCAGAGTGTGTTTCTTGTAAGGCGAGCTAGCTTTTGTTTCCCAGTCCTAAATGGAGTTGAATCACATGAGGTTTTGGGTCCCATGAGCAAGAGTTGTTTTCTGAAAAAAAGAGTCACTATTGCGCTCCCATTGCCATACACAGTGCAAATAGCACTGGCATCTTTTCCCAGCAAGTACAGTTTATTGGACTGAAGAGGATCTACTATTCTTGTCAGTTTCCTAAGCAGAATTGAACTAGATATGGCCGTGTGTGTAGGTAGCACAGTTCTTTTTTTCTGAGCAAGCTCACTGTTTTGGCTCTATAGGAAACACAGTAGAGTAGAAGAGTGCTCTTTTCTCAAAAGCACAGTGTGTTTCTTGTAAGGCGATCTAGCATTTGTTTCCCAGTCCTAAATGGAGTTGAATCACATGCACTTTTTGGTCCCATGAGCAAGAGTTGTTTTCTGGAAAGAAGAGTCACTATTGTGCTCACATTGCCATACACAGTGCAAATAGCACTGGCGTCTGTTCCCAGCAAGTACAGTGTATTGGACTGAAGAGGAGCTACTGTTCTTGTCAGTTTCCTAAGCACAGTTGAACTAGATATGGCCCGTGTGTGTAGGAAGCACGGTTCTTTTGTTCGGAGCAAGCTCACTGTTCGGACACCGTAGGAAACACAGTAGACTAGAAAAGCTCTCTTTTCTCAAAAGCAGAGTGTGTTTCTTGTAATGCGAGCTAGCGTTTTTTTCCCGGTTCTAAATGGAGTTGAATCACATGCATTTTCTGGTCCTATGAGCAAGAGTTGTTTTCTGGAAAGAAGAGTCACTATTGCGATCCCATTGCTATACACAGGGCAAATAGCACTGGCGTCTGTTCCCAGCATGTGCAGTGTATTGGACTTAAGAGGATCTCCTGTTCTTGTCAGTTTCCTAAGCAGAGTTGAACTAAATATAGTCGGTGTGTGTAGGAAGCACAGTTCTTTTTTTCTGAGCAAGCTCACTCTTCTGGCCCTATAGGAATCACATTAGAGTAGAAGAGTGCTCTTTTCTCAAAAGCAGAGTGTGTTTCTTGTAAGGCAAGCTAGCGTTTGTTTCCCAGTCCTAAATGGGGTAAAATCACATGCAGTTTCTGGTCCTACAAGCAAGAGTTGTTCTCTGGTAAGAAGAGTCACTATTGCGCTCCCTTTGCCATACACAATACAAATAGCACTGGCGTCTGTTCCCAGCAAGTACAGTGTATTGGACTGAAGAGGAGCTACTGTTCTTGTCAGTTTCCTAAGCAGAGTTGAACTAGATATGGCCCGTGTGTGTAGGAAG
Source organism: Peromyscus eremicus (assembly GCF_949786415.1). Lineage (NCBI taxonomy): Eukaryota > Metazoa > Chordata > Mammalia > Rodentia > Cricetidae > Peromyscus > Peromyscus eremicus. The sequence continues at coordinate 31,217 of NW_026736295.1, read as the reverse complement.
CATGGTTCTTTTGTTCGGAGCAAGCTCACAGTTCGGACCCCATAAGAACAACAGTAGAGTAGAAGAGTGCTCTTTTCTCAAAAGCAGAGTTTGTTTCTTGTAAGGCGAGCTAGCGTTTGTTTCCCAGTCCTAAATGGAGTTGAATCACATGCAGTTTCTGTTCCTACGAGCAAGAGTTGTTTTCTGGTAAGAAGAGTCACTATAGTGCTCCCAATGTCATACACAGGGCAAATATCACTGGCGTCTGTTCCCAGCATACAGTGTATTGGACTGAAGAGGATCTACTGTCCTTGTCAGTTTCCTATGCAGACTTGATCTAGATATGGCCCCTGTGTGTAGGAAGCACAGTTCTTTTGTTCTGAGCAAGCTCACTGTTCTGGACCTATAGGAAACACAGTAGAGTAGAAGAGTGCTCTTTTCCCAAAAGCAGAGTGTGTTTCTTGTAAGGCGAGCTAGTATTTGTTTCCCAGTCCTAAATGGAATTGAATCACATGCAGTTTTTGGTCCTGCGAGCAAGATTTGTTATCTGGAAAGAAGAGTCACTATTGCGCCCCCATTGCCATACACAGTGCAAATAGCACTGGCGTCTGTTCCCAGCAAGTACAGTGTATTGGACTGAACAGGAGCTACTGTTCTTTTCAGTTTCCTAAACAGAGTTGAACTAGATATAGTCGGTGTGTGTAGGAAGCACAGTTCTTTTATTCTGAGCAAGCTCACTTTTCTGGCCCTATAGGAAACACATTAGAGTAGAAGAGTGCTCTTTTCTCAAAAGCAGAGTGTGTTTCTTGTAAGGCGAGGTAGTGTTTGTTTCTGAGTCCTAAATGGAGTTTAATCACATGCAGTTTCGGGTCCTACGAGCAAGAGTTGTTTTCTGGTAAGAAGAGTCACTATTGCACTCCAATTGTCATACACCAGGCAAAAAGCACTGGCGTCTATTCCCAGCATGTACAGTGTATTGGACTGAAGAGGATCTACTGTTCTTGTCATTTTCCTAAGCAGAATTGAACCAGATATGGCTGTGTGTTTAGGAAGCACAGTTCTTTTGTTCTGAGCAAGCTCACTGTTCTGGCTCTATAGGAAACACAGTAGAGTAGAAGAGTGCTCTTTTCTCAAAAGCAGAGTGTGTTTCTTGTAAGGCGAGCTAGCTTTTGTTTCCCAGTCCTAAATGGAGTTGAATCACATGAGGTTTTGGGTCCCATGAGCAAGAGTTGTTTTCTGAAAAAAAGAGTCACTATTGCGCTCCCATTGCCATACACAGTGCAAATAGCACTGGCATCTTTTCCCAGCAAGTACAGTTTATTGGACTGAAGAGGATCTACTATTCTTGTCAGTTTCCTAAGCAGAATTGAACTAGATATGGCCGTGTGTGTAGGAAGCACAGTTCTTTTTTTCTGAGCAAGCTCACTGTTTTGGCTCTATAGGAAACACAGTAGAGTAGAAGAGTGCTCTTTTCTCAAAAGCACAGTGTGTTTCTTGTAAGGCGATCTAGCATTTGTTTCCCAGTCCTAAATGGAGTTGAATCACATGCACTTTTTGGTCCCATGAGCAAGAGTTGTTTTCTGGAAAGAAGAGTCACTATTGTGCTCACATTGCCATACACATTGCAAATAGCACTGGCGTCTGTTCCCAGCAAGTACAGTGTATTGGACTGAAGAGGAGCTACTGTTCTTGTCAGTTTCCTAAGCACAGTTGAACTAGATATGGCCCGTGTGTTTAGGAAGCACGGTTCTTTTGTTCGGAGCAAGCTCACTGTTCGGACACCGTAGGAAACACAGTAGACTAGAAAAGCTCTCTTTTCTCAAAAGCAGAGTGTGTTTCTTGTAATGCGAGCTAGCGTTTTTTTCCCGGTTCTAAATGGAGTTGAATCACATGCATTTTCTGGTCCTATGAGCAAGAGTTGTTTTCTGGAAAGAAGAGTCACTATTGCGATCCCATTGCTATACACAGGGCAAATAGCACTGGCGTCTGTTCCCAGCATGTGCAGTGTATTTGACTGAAGAGGATCTACTGTTCTTGTCATTTTCCAAAGCAGTGTTGAACTAAATATAGTCGGTGTGTGTAGGAAGCAGAGTTCTTTTGTTCTGAGCAAGCTCACTCTTCTGGCCCTATAGGAAACATTTTAGAGTAGAAGAGTGCTCTTTTCTCAGAAGCAGAATGTGTTTCTTCTAAGGCGAGCTAGCGTTTGTTTCCCAGTCCTAAATGGAGTTGAATCACATGCAGTTTCTGGTCCTACCAGCAAGAGTTGTTTTCTGGTAGGAAGAGTCACTATTGCGTTCCCATTGTCATACACAGGGCAAATAGCACTGGCGTCTATTCCCAGCATGTACAGTGTATTGGACTGAAGAGGATCTACTGTTCTTGTCAGTTTCCTAAGCAGAATTGAACTAGATATGGCCGTGTGTGTAGGAAGCACAGTTCTTTTTTTCTGAGCAAGCTCACTGTTTTGGCCCTATAGGAAACACATTAGAGTAGAAGAGTGCTCTTTTCTCAAAAGCAGAGTGTGTTTCTTGTAAGGCGAGCTAGCGTTTGTTTCCCAGTCCTAAATTGAGTTGAATCACATGCAGTTTCTGTTCCTACGAGCAAGAGTTGTTTTATGGTAAGAAAAGTCTCTATTGTGCTCCCATTGCCATACACAGGGCAAATAGCACTCGCGTCTGTTCCTAGCATGTACAGTGTATTGGTCTGAAGAGGATCTACTGTCCTTGTCAGTTTCCTAAGCAGAATTGATGTAGATAAGGCCCGTGATTGGAGGAAGCACAATTCTTTTGTTCTGAGCAAGCTCACAGTTCCGACCCCATAAAAAACACAGTAGACTAGATGAGTGCTCTTTTCTCAAAAGCAGAGTGTGTTTCTTGTAAGGCGAGCTAGCGTTTGTTTCCCAGTCCTAAATGGAGTTGAATCACATGCAGTTTCTGTTCCTACGAGCAAGAGTTGTTTTCTGGTAAGAAGAGTCACTATAGTGCTCCCATTGTCATACACAGGGCAAATATCACTTGCGTCTGTTCCCAGCATACAGTGTATTGGACTGAAGAGGATCTACTGTCCTTGTCAGTTTCCTATGCAGACTTGATCTAGATAAGGCCCCTGTGTGTAGGAAGCACAGTTCTTTTGTTCTGAGAAAGCTCACTGTTCTGGCCCTACAGGAAACACAGTAGAGTAGAAGAGTGCTCTTTTCCCAAAAGCAGAGTAAGTTTCTTGTAAGGCGAGCTAATATTTGTTTCCCAGTCCTAAATGGAATTGAATCACATGCAGTTTTTGGTCCTACGAGCAAGATTTGTTTTCTGGAAAGAAGAGTCACTATTGCGCTCCCATTGCCATACACAGTGCAAAAAGCACTGGCGTCTGTTCCCAGCAAGTACAGTGTATTGGACTGAAGAGGAGCTACTGTTCTTTTCAGTTTCCTAAGCAGAGTTGAACTAGATATAATCGGTGTGTGTAGGAAGCACAGTACTTTTATTCTGAGCAAGCTCACTTTTCTGGCCCTATAGGAAACACATTAGAGTAGAAGAGTGCTCTTTTCTCAAAAGCAGAGTGTGTTTCTTGTAAGGCGAGCTAGTGTTTGTTTCTGAGTCCTAAATGGAGTTTAATCACATGCAGTTTCTGGTCCTATGAGCAAGAGTTGTTTTCTGGAAAGAAGAGTCACTATTGCGCTCCCATTGCCATACACAGTGCAAATAGCACTGGCGTCTGTTCCCAGCAATTACAGTTTATTGGACTGAAGAGGATCTAGTATTCTTGTCAGTTTCTTAAGCAGAATTGAACTAGATATGGCCATGTGTGTAGGAAGCACAGTTCTTTTTTCTGAGCAAGCTCACTGTTTTGGCTCTATAGGAAACACAGTAGAGTAGAAGAGTGCTCTTTTCTCAAAAGCACAGTGTGTTTCTTGTAAGGCGATCTAGCATTTGTTTCCCAGTCCTAATTGGAGTTGAATCACATGCAGTTTCTGGTTCTACGAGCAAGAGTTGTTTTCTAGTAAGAAGAGTCACTATTGCACTCCCATTGACATACACAGGTAAAATAGAACTGGCATCTGTTCCCAGCATGTACAGTGTATTGGACTGAAGAGGATCTACTGTCCTTGTCAGGTTCCTATGCAGAATTGATTTAGATATGGCCCGTGTATGTAGGAAGCACAATTCTTTTGTTCTTAGCAAGCTCATTGTTCTGGCTGTATAAGAAACACAGTAGAGTAGAAGAGTGCTCTTTTCTCAAAATCAGAGTGTGTTTCTTGTAAGGGGAGCTAGCGTTTGTTTCCCAGTCCTAAATGGAGTTGATTCACATGCAGTTTTTGGTCCTACGAGCAAGAGTTGATTTCTGGAAAGAAGAGTCACTATTGCGCTCCCATTGTCATACACAGTGCAAATAGCACTGGCGTCTCTTCCCAGCAAGTACAGTGTATTGGACTGAAGAGGAGCTACTGTTCTTGTCAGTTTCCTAAGCAGAGTTGAACTAGATATGGCCCGTGTGTGTAGGAAGCACAGTTCTTTTGTTCTGAGCAAGCTCACTCTTCGGATCCCATAGGAAACACAGTAGAGTAGAAGAGTGCACTTTTCTCAAAAGCAGAGTGTGTTTCTTATAAGGCAAGCAAGTGTTTGTTTCCCAGTCAGAAATGGAGTTGAATATCATGCAGTTTCTTGTCCTACAAGCAAGAGTTGTCTTCTGGTAAGAAGAGTCAGTATTGTGCTCCAATTGTCATACAAATTACAAATAGCACTGGCATCTGTTCCCAGCAAGTGCAGTGTATTGGACTGAAGAGGAGGTACTGTTCTTGTCAGTTTCCTAAGCAGAGTAGAACTAGATATGGCCCGTGTGTGTAGGAAGCACAGTTCTTTTGTTCTGAGCAAGCTCACTGTTCGGATCCCATAGGAAACACAGTAGAGTAGAAGAGTGCACTTTTCTCAAAAGCAGAGTGTGTTTCTTTTAAGGCGAGCAAGTGTTTGTTTTTCAGTCAGAAATGGAGTTGAATCCCATGAAGTTTCTGGTCCTACAAGCAAGAGTTGTCTTCTGGTAAGAAGAGTCAGTATTGCGCTCCAATTGTCATACAAATTACAAAAAGCACTGGCGTCTGTTCCCAGCAAGTGCAGTGTATTGGACTGAAGAGGAGCTACTGTTCTTGTCAGTTTCCTAAGCAGAGTAGAACTAGATATGGCCCGTGTGTGTAGGAAGCACAGTTCTTTTGTTCTGAGCAAGCTCACTGTTCGGATCCCATAGGAAACACAGTAGAGTAGAAGAGTGCTCTTTTCTCAAAAGCAGAGTGTGTTTCTTCTAAGGCGAGCTAGTGTTTGTTTCCCAGTCAGAAATGGAGTTGAATCCCATGCAGTTTATGGTCCCACGAGTAAGAGATGTTTTCTGGTAAGAAGAGTCACTATTACGCTCCCATTGCCATATACAGCGCAAATAGCACTCGCGTCTGTTCCCAGGAAGTACAGTGTAATGGACTGAAGAGGATCTACTATTCTTGTCAGTTTCCTAAGCAGAATTGAACTAGATATGGCTGTGTGTGTAGGAAGCACAGTTCTTTTGTTCTGAGCAAGCTCACTCTTCTGGCCCTATAAGAAACACATTAGAGTAGAAGAGTGCTCTTTTCTCAAAAGCAGAGTGTGTTTCCTGTAAGGCAAGCTAACGTTTGTTTCCCAGTCCTAAATGGAGTAAAATCACATGCAGTTTCTGGTCCTACGAGCAAGAGTTGTTTTCTGGTAAGAAGAGTCACTATTGCGCTCCCATTATTATACACAGGGCAAATAGCACTGGCGTCTATTCCCAGCATGTACAGTGTATTGGACTGAAGAGGATCTACTGTTCTTGTCAGTTTCCTAAGCAGAATTGAACTAGATATGGCCGTGTGTGTAGGAAGCACAGTTCTTTTGTTCTGAGCAAGCTCACTGTTTTGGCCCTATAGGAAACACAGTAGAGTAGAAGAGTGCTCTTTTCTCAAAAACAGAGTGTGTTTCTTGTAAGGCGAGCTAGCGTTTGTTTTTCAGTCCTAAATGGAGTTGAATCACATGCAGTTTCTGGTCCTATGACCAAGAGTTGTTTTCTGGTAAGAAGAATTACTATTGTGCTCCCATTGTCATACACAGGGCAAATAGCACTGGCGTCTGTTCCCAGCATGTACAGTGTATTGGACTGAAGAGGATCTACTGTCCTTGTCAGTTTCCTAAGCAGAATTGATGTAGATATGGCCCGTGTTGGTAGGAAGCACAGTTCTTTTGTTCTGAGCAAGCTCACTGTTCGGATCCCATAGGAAACACAGTAGAGTAGAAGAGTGCTCTTTTCTCAAAAGCAGAGTGTGTTTCTTCTAAGGCGAGCTAGTGTTTGTTTCCCAGTCAGAAATGGAGTTGAATCCCATGCAGTTTATGGTCCCACGAGTAAGAGATGTTTTCTGGTAAGAAGAGTCATTATTACGCTCCCATTGCCATATACAGCGCAAATAGCACTCGCGTCTGTTCCCAGGAAGTACAGTGTAATGGACTGAAGAGGATCTACTATTCTTGTCAGTTTCCTAAGCAGAATTGAACTAGATATGGCTGTGTGTGTAGGAAGCACAGTTCTTTTGTTCTGAGCAAGCTCACTCTTCTGGCCCTATAAGAAACACATTAGAGTAGAAGAGTGCTCTTTTCTCAAAAGCAGAGTGTGTTTCCTGTAAGGCAAGCTAACGTTTGTTTCCCAGTCCTAAATGGAGTAAAATCACATGCAGTTTCTGGTCCTACGAGCAAGAGTTGTTTTCTGGTAAGAAGAGTCACTATTGCGCTCCCATTATCATACACAGGGCAAATAGCACTGGCGTCTATTCCCAGCATGTACAGTGTATTGGACTGAAGAGGATCTACTGTTCTTGTCAGTTTCCTAAGCAGAATTGAACTAGATATGGCCGTGTGTGTAGGAAGCACAGTTCTTTTGTTCTGAGCAAGCTCACTGTTTTGGCCCTATAGGAAACACAGTAGAGTAGAAGAGTGCTCTTTTCTCAAAAACAGAGTGTGTTTCTTGTAAGGCGAGCTAGCGTTTGTTTTTCAGTCCTAAATGGAGTTGAATCACATGCAGTTTCTGGTCCTATGACCAAGAGTTGTTTTCTGGTAAGAAGAATCACTATTGTGCTCCCATTGTCATACACAGGGCAAATAGCACTGGCGTCTGTTCCCAGCATGTACAGTGTATTGGACTGAAGAGGATCTACTGTCCTTGTCAGTTTCCTAAGCAGAATTGATGTAGATATGGCCCGTGTTGGTAGGAAGCACAGTCCTTTTGTTCTGAGCAAGCTCACAGTTCGGACCCCATAAGAAACACAGTAGAGTAGAAGAGTGCTCTTTTCTCAAAAGCAGAGTTTGTTTCTTGTAAGGCGAGCTAGCGTTTGTTTCCCAGTCCTAAATGGAGTTGAATCACATGCAGTTTCTGTTCCTACGAGCAAGAGTTGTTTTCTGGTAAGAAGAGTCACTATAGTGCTCCCAATGTCATACACAGGGCAAATATCACTGGCGTCTGTTCCCAGCATACAGTGTATTGGACTGAAGAGGATCTACTGTCCTTGTCAGTTTCCTATGCAGACTTGATCTAGATATGGCCCCTGTGTGTAGGAAGCACAGTTCTTTTGTTCTGAGCAAGCTCACTGTTCTGGACCTATAGGAAACACAGTAGAGTAGAAGAGTGCTCTTTTCCCAAAAGCAGAGTGTGTTTCTTGTAAGGCGAGCTAGTATTTGTTTCCCAGTCCTAAATGGAATTGAATCACATGCAGTTTTTGGTCCTGCGAGCAAGATTTGTTATCTGGAAAGAAGAGTCACTACTGCGCCCCCATTGCCATACACAGTGCAAATAGCACTGGCGTCTGTTCCCAGCAAGTACAGTGTATTGGACTGAACAGGAGCTACTGTTCTTTTCAGTTTCCTAAACAGAGTTGAACTAGATATAGTCGGTGTGTGTAGGAAGCACAGTTCTTTTATTCTGAGCAAGCTCACTTTTCTGGCCCTATAGGAAACACATTAGAGTAGAAGAGTGCTCTTTTCTCAAAAGCAGAGTGTGTTTCTTGTAAGGCGAGGTAGTGTTTGTTTCTGAGTCCTAAATGGAGTTTAATCACATGCAGTTTCGGGTCCTACGAGCAAGAGTTGTTTTCTGGTAAGAAGAGTCACTATTGCACTCCCATTGTCATACACCAGGCAAAAAGCACTGGCGTCTATTCCCAGCATGTACAGTGTATTGGACTGAAGAGGATCTACTGTTCTTGTCATTTTCCTAAGCAGAATTGAACCAGATATGGCTGTGTGTTTAGGAAGCACAGTTCTTTTGTTCTGAGCAAGCTCACTGTTCTGGCTCTATAGGAAACACAGTAGAGTAGAAGAGTGCTCTTTTCTCAAAAGCAGAGTGTGTTTCTTGTAAGGCGAGCTAGCTTTTGTTTCCCAGTCCTAAATGGAGTTGAATCACATGAGGTTTTGGGTCCCATGAGCAAGAGTTGTTTTCTGAAAAAAAGAGTCACTATTGCGCTCCCATTGCCATACACAGTGCAAATAGCACTGGCATCTTTTCCCAGCAAGTACAGTTTATTGGACTGAAGAGGATCTACTATTCTTGTCAGTTTCCTAAGCAGAATTGAACTAGATATGGCCGTGTGTGTAGGAAGCACAGTTCTTTTTTTCTGAGCAAGCTCACTGTTTTGGCTCTATAGGAAACACAGTAGAGTAGAAGAGTGCTCTTTTCTCAAAAGCACAGTGTGTTTCTTGTAAGGCGATCTAGCATTTGTTTCCCAGTCCTAAATGGAGTTGAATCACATGCACTTTTTGGTCCCATGAGCAAGAGTTGTTTTCTGGAAAGAAGAGTCACTATTGTGCTCACATTGCCATACACAGTGCAAATAGCACTGGCGTCTGTTCCCAGCAAGTACAGTGTATTGGACTGAAGAGGAGCTACTGTTCTTGTCAGTTTCCTAAGCACAGTTGAACTAGATATGGCCCGTGTGTTTAGGAAGCACGGTTCTTTTGTTCGGAGCAAGCTCACTGTTCGGACACCGTAGGAAACACAGTAGACTAGAAAAGCTCTCTTTTCTCAAAAGCAGAGTGTGTTTCTTGTAATGCGAGCTAGCGTTTTTTTCCCGGTTCTAAATGGAGTTGAATCACATGCATTTTCTGGTCCTATGAGCAAGAGTTGTTTTCTGGAAAGAAGAGTCACTATTGCGATCCCATTGCTATACACAGGGCAAATAGCCCTGGCGTCTGTTCCCAGCATGTGCAGTGTATTTGACTGAAGAGGATCTACTGTTCTTGTCATTTTCCAAAGCAGTGTTGAACTAAATATAGTCGGTGTGTGTAGGAAGCAGAGTTCTTTTGTTCTGAGCAAGATCACTCTTCTGGCCCTATAGGAAACACTTTAGAGTAGAAGAGTGCTCTTTTCTCAGAAGCAGAATGTGTTTCTTCTAAGGCGAGCTAGCATTTGTTTCCCAGTCCTAAATGGAGTTGAATCACATGCAGTTTCTGGTCCTACCAGCAAGAGTTGTTTTCTGGTAGGAAGAGTCACTATTGCGTTCCCATTGTCATAAACAGGGCAAATATCACTGGCGTCTATTCCCAGCATGTACAGTGTATTGGACTGAAGAGGATCTACTGTTCTTGTCAGTTTCCTAAGCAGAATTGAACTAGATATGGCCGTGTGTGTAGGAAGCACAGTTCTTTTTTTCTGAGCAAGCTCACTGTTTTGGCCCTATAGGAAACACATTAGAGTAGAAGAGTGCTCTTTTCTCAAAAGCAGAGTGTGTTTCTTGTAAGGCGAGCTAGCGTTTGTTTCCCAGTCCTAAATTGAGTTGAATCACATGCAGTTTCTGTTCCTACGAGCAAGAGTTGTTTTCTGGTAAGAAAAGTCTCTATTGTGCTCCCATTGCCATACACAGGGCAAATAGCACTCGCGTCTGTTCCTAGCATGTACAGTGTATTGGTCTGAAGAGGATCTACTGTCCTTGTCAGTTTCCTAAGCAGAATTGATGTAGATAAGGCCCGTGATTGGTGGAAGCACAATTCTTTTGTTCTGAGCAAGCTCACAGTTCGGACCCCATAAAAAACACAGTAGACTAGATGAGTGCTCTTTTCTCAAAAGCAGAGTGTGTTTCTTGTAAGGCGAGCTAGCGTTTGTTTCCCAGTCCTAAATGGAGTTGAATCACATGCAGTTTCTGTTCCTACGAGCAAGAGTTGTTTTCTGGTAAGAAGAGTCACTATAGTGCTCCCATTGTCATACACAGGGCAAATATCACTTGCGTCTGTTCCCAGCATACAGTGTATTGGACTGAAGAGGATCTACTGTCCTTGTCAGTTTCCTATGCAGACTTGATCTAGATAAGGCCCCTGTGTGTAGGAAGCACAGTTCTTTTGTTCTGAGAAAGCTCACTGTTCTGGCCCTACAGGAAACACAGTAGAGTAGAAGAGTGCTCTTTTCCCAAAAGCAGAGTAAGTTTCTTGTAAGGCGAGGTAGTATTTGTTTCCCAGTCCTAAATGGAATTGAATCACATGCAGTTTTTGGTCCTACGAGCAAGATTTGTTTTCTGGAAAGAAGAGTCACTATTGTGCTCCCATTGCCATACACAGTGCAAAAAGCACTGGCGTCTGTTCCCAGCAAGTACAGTGTATTGGACTGAAGAGGAGCTACTGTTCTTTTCAGTTTCCTAAGCAGAGTTGAACTAGATATAATCGGTGTGTGTAGGAAGCACAGTACTTTTATTCTGAGCAAGCTCACTTTTCTGGCCCTATAGGAAACACATTAGAGTAGAAGAGTGCTCTTTTCTCAAAAGCAGAGTGTGTTTCTTGTAAGGCGAGCTAGTGTTTGTTTCTGAGTCCTAAATGGAGTTTAATCACATGCAGTTTCTGGTCCTATGAGCAAGAGTTGTTTTCTGGAAAGAAGAGTCACTATTGCGCTCCCATTGCCATACACAGTGCAAATAGCACTGGCGTCTCTTCCCAGCAATTACAGTTTATTGGACTGAAGAGGATCTAGTATTCTTGTCAGTTTCTTAAGCAGAATTGAACTAGATATGGCCATGTGTGTAGGAAGCACAGTTCTTTTTTCTGAGCAAGCTCACTGTTTTGGCTCTATAGGAAACACAGTAGAGTAGAAGAGTGCTCTTTTCTCAAAAGCACAGTGTGTTTCTTGTAAGGCGATCTAGCATTTGTTTCCCAGTCCTAATTGGAGTTGAATCACATGCAGTTTCTGGTTCTACGAGCAAGAGTTGTTTTCTAGTAAGAAGAGTCACTATTGCACTCCCATTGACATACACAGGTAAAATAGAACTGGCATCTGTTCCCAGCATGTACAGTGTATTGGACTGAGAGGATCTACTGTCCTTGTCAGGTTCCTATGCAGAATTGATTTAGATATGGCCCGTGTATGTAGGAAGCACAATTCTTTTGTTCTTAGCAAGCTCATTGTTCTGGCTGTATAAGAAACACAGTAGAGTAGAAGAGTGCTCTTTTCTCAAAATCAGAGTGTGTTTCTTGTAAGGGGAGCTAGCGTTTGTTTCCCAGTCCTAAATGGAGTTGATTCACATGCAGTTTTTGGTCCTACGAGCAAGAGTTGATTTCTGGAAAGAAGAGTCACTATTGCGCTCCCATTGTCATACACAGTGCAAATAGCACTGGCGTCTCTTCCCAGCAAGTACAGTGTATTGGACTGAAGAGGAGCTACTGTTCTTGTCAGTTTCCTAAGCAGAGTTGAACTAGATATGGCCCGTGTGTGTAGGAAGCACAGTTCTTTTGTTCTGAGCAAGCTCACTCTTCGGATCCCATAGGAAACACAGTAGAGTAGAAGAGTGCACTTTTCTCAAAAGCAGAGTGTGTTTCTTATAAGGCAAGCAAGTGTTTGTTTCCCAGTCAGAAATGGAGTTGAATCCCATGCAGTTTCTTGTCCTACAAGCAAGAGTTGTCTTCTGGTAAGAAGAGTCAGTATTGTGCTCCAATTGTCATACAAATTACAAATAGCACTGGCATCTGTTCCCAGCAAGTGCAGTGTATTGGACTGAAGAGGAGGTACTGTTCTTGTCAGTTTCCTAAGCAGAGTAGAACTAGATATGGCCCGTGTGTGTAGGAAGCACAGTTCTTTTGTTCTGAGCAAGCTCACTGTTCGGATCCCATAGGAAACACAGTAGAGTAGAAGAGTGCACTTTTCTCAAAAGCAGAGTGTGTTTCTTATAAGGCGAGCAAGTGTTTGTTTCCCAGTCAGATATGGAGTTGAATCCCATGCAGTTTCTGGTCCTACAAGCAAGAGTTGTCTTCTGGTAAGAAGAGTCAGTATTGCGCTCCAATTGTCATACAAATTACAAATAGCACTGGCGTCTGTTCCCAGCAAGTGCAGTGTATTGGACTGAAGAGGAGCTACTGTTCTTGTCAGTTTCCTAAGCAGAGTAGAACTAGATATGGCCCGTGTGTGTAGGAAGCACAGTTCTTTTGTTCTGAGCAAGCTCACTGTTCGGATCCCATAGGAAACACAGTAGAGTAGAAGAGTGCTCTTTTCTCAAAAGCAGAGTGTGTTTCTTCTAAGGCGAGCTAGTGTTTGTTTCCCAGTCAGAAATGGAGTTGAATCCCATGCAGTTTATGGTCCCACGAGTAAGAGATGTTTTCTGGTAAGAAGAGTCACTATTACGCTCCCATTGCCATATACAGCGCAAATAGCACTCGCGTCTGTTCCCAGGAAGTACAGTGTAATGGACTGAAGAGGATCTACTATTCTTGTCAGTTTCCTAAGCAGAATTGAACTAGATATGGCTGTGTGTGTAGGAAGCACAGTTCTTTTGTTCTGAGCAAGCTCACTGTTTTGGCCCTTTAGGAAACACAGTAGAGTAGAAGAGTGCTCTTTTCTCAAAATCAGAGTGTGTTTCTTGTAAGGGAGCTAGCGTTTGTTTTTCAGTCCTAAATGGAGTTGAATCACATGCAGTTTCTGGTCCTACGAGCAAGAGTTGTTTTCTGGTAAGGAAAGTCACTATTGCGCTCCCATTGTCATACACAGTGCAAATAGCACTGGCGTCTTTTCCCAGCACGTACAGTGTATTGGACTGAAGAGGAGCTACTGTTCTTGTCAGTTTTCTAAGCAGAGTTGAACTGGATATGGCCCGTGTGTAGGAAGCACACTTCTTCTGTTCTGGGCAAGCTCACTGTTCTGGCCCTATAGGAAACACAGTAGAGTAGAAGAGTGCTCTTTTCCCAAAAGCAGAGTGTGTTTCTTGTAAAGCGAGCTAGTATTTGTTTCCCAGTCCTAAATGGAATTGAATCACATGCAGTTTTTGGTCCTACGAGCAAGATTTGTTTTCTGGAAAGAAGAGTCACTATTGCGCTCCCATTGCCATACACAGTGCAAATAGCACTGGCGTCTGTTCCCAGCAAGTACAGTGTATTGGACTGAAGAGGAGCTACTGTTCTTTTCAGTTTCCTAAGCAGAGTTGAACTAGATATAGTCGGTGTGTGTAGGAAGCACAGTTCTTTTATTCTGAGCAAGCTCACTTTTCTGGCCCTATAGGAAACACATTAGAGTAGAAGAGTGCTCTTTTCTCAAAAGCAGAGAGTGTTTCTTGTAAGGCAGGCTAGCTTTTGTTTCCCAGTCCTAAATGGAGTTGAATCACATGCAGTTTTGGGTCCCATGAGCAAGAGTTGTTTTCTGAAAAAAAGAGTCACTATTGCGCTCCCATTGCCATACACAGTGCAAATAGCACTGGCGTCTGTTCCCAGCAAGTACAGTTTATTGGACTAAAGAGGATCTACTATTCTTGTCAGTTTCCTAAGCAGAATTGAACTAGATATGGCCATGTGTGTAGGAAGCACAGTTCTTTTTTTCTGAGCAAGCTCACTGTTTTGGCTCTATAGGAAACACAGTAGAGTAGAAGAGTGCTCTTTTCTCAAAAGCACAGTGTGTTTCTTGTAAGGCGATCTAGCATTTGTTTCCCAGTCCTAAATGGAGTTGAATCACATGCACTTTTTGGTCCCATGAGCAAGATTTGTTTTCTGGAAAGAAGAGTCACTATTGTGCTCACATTGCCATACACTGTGCAAATAGCACTGGCGTCTGTTCCCAGCAAGTACAGTGTATTGGACTGAAGAGGAGCTACTGTTCTTGTCAGTTTCCTAAGCACAGTTGAACTAGATATGGCCCGTGTGTGTAGGAAGCACGGTTCTTTTGTTCTGAGCAAGCTCACTGTTGTGGCCCTATAGGAAACACATTAGAGTAGAAGTGTGCTCTTTTCTCAAAAGCAGAGTGTGTTTCTTGTAATGCGAGCTAGCGTTTTTTTCCCGGTTCTAAATGGAGTTGAATCACATGCATTTTCTGGTCCTATGAGCAAGAGTTGTTTTCTGGTAAGAAGAGTCACTATTGCGCTCCCATTGTAATACACAGGGCAAATAGCACTGGCGTCTATTCCCAGCATGTACAGTGTATTGGACTGAAGAGGATCTACTGTTCTTGTCAGTTTCCTAAGCAGAATTGAACTAGATATGGACGTTTGTGTAGTAAGCACAGTTTTTTTGTTCTGAGCAAGCTCACTGTTTTGGCCTTATAGGAAACACAGTAGAGTAGAAGAGTGCCCTTTTCTCAAAGGCAGAGTGTGTTTCTTGTAAGGCGAGCTAGTATTTGTTTCCCAGTCCTAAATGGAATTGAATCACATGCAGTTTTTGGTCCTAAAAGCAAGATTTGTTTTCTGGAAAGAAGAGTCACTATTGCGCTCCCATTGCCATACACAGTGCAAATAGCACTGGCGTCTATACCCAGCAAGTACAGTGTAGTGGACTGAAGAGGAGCTACTGTTCTTTTGAGATTCCTAAGCAGAGTTGAACTAGATATAGTCGGTGTGTGTAGGAAGCACAGTTCTTTTATTCTGAGCAAGCTCACTTTTCTGGCCTTTTGGGAAACAAAGTAGAGTAGAAGAGTGCTCTTTTCTCAAAAGCCGAGTGTGTTTCTTGAAAGGCGAGGTAGTGTTTGTTTCCGAGTCCTAAATGGAGTTTAATCACATGCAGTTTCGGGTCCTACGAGCAAGAGTTGTTTTCTGGTAAGAAGAGTCACTATTGCACTCCCATTGTCATACACAAGGCAAAAAGCACTGGCGTCTATTCCCAGCATGTACAGTGTATTGGACTGAACTGGATCTACAGTTCTTGTCATTTTCCTAAGCAGAATTGAACCAGATATGGCTGTGTGTATAGGAAGCACAGTTCTTTTGTTCTGAGCAAGCTCACTCTTCTGGCTCTATAGGAAACACAGTAGAGTAGAAGAGTGCTCTTTTCTCAAAAGCACAGTGTGTTTCTTGTAAGGCGATCTAGCATTTGTTTCCCAGTCCTAAATGGAGTTGAATCACATGCACTTTTTGGTCCCATGAGCAAGAGTTGTTTTCTGGAAAGAAGAGTCACTATTGTGCTCACATTGCCATACACAGTGCAAATAGCACTGGCGTCTGTTCCCAGCAAGTACAGTGTATTGGACTGAAGAGGAGCTACTGTTCTTGTCAGTTTCCTAAGCACAGTTGAACTAGATATGGCCCGTGTGTGTAGGAAGCACGGTTCTTTTGTTTGGAGCAAGCTCACTGTTAGGACACCGTAGGAAACAAAGTAGACTAGAAAAGCTCTCTTTTCTCAAAAGCAGAGTGTGTTTATTGTAAGGTGAGCTAGCGTTTGTTTCCCAGTTCTAAATGGAGTTGAATCACATGCAGTTTCTGGTCCTACGAGCAAGAGTTGTTTTCTGGTAAGTAAAGTCCCTATTGCGCTCCCATTGCCACACACAGTGCAAATAGCACTCGCGTCTGTTACCATCAAGTACAGTGTATTAGACTGAAGAGGATCTACTGTTCTTGTCAGTTTCCTAAGCAGAGTTGAACTAGATATAGTCGGTGTGTTTAGGAAGCACAGTTCTTTTGTTCTGAGCAAGCTCACTGTTGTGGCCCTATAGGAAACACATTAGAGTAGAAATGTGCTCTTTTCTCAAAAGCAGAGTGTGTTTCTTGTAATGCGAGCTAGCATTTTTTTCCCGTTTCTAAATGGAGTTGAATCTCATGCATTTTCTGGTCCTATGAGCAAGAGTTGTTTTCTGGAAAGAAGAGTCACTATTGCGCTCCCATTGCTATACACAGGGCAAATAGCACTGGCGTCTGTTCCCAGCATGTGCAGTGTATTTGACTGAAGAGGATCTACTGTTCTTGTCAGTTTCCTAAGCAGAGTTGAACTAAATATAGTCGGTGTGTGTAGGAAGCACAGTTCTTTTGTTCTGAGCAAGCTCACTCTTCTGGCCCTATAGGAAACACTTCAGAGTAGAAGAGTGCTCTTTTCTCAAAAGCAGAGTGTGTTTCCTGTAAGGCAAGCTAGCGTTTGTTTCCCAGTCCTAAATGGAGTAAAATCACATGCAGTTTCTGGTCCTACGAGCAAGAGTTGTTTTCTGCTAAGAAGAGTCACTATTGCGCTCCCATTGTCATACACAGGGCAAATAGCACGGGCGTCTATTCCCAGCATGTACAGTGTATTGGACTGAAGAGGATCTACTGTTCTTGTCAGTTTCCTAAGCAGAATTGAACTAGATATGGCCGTATGTGTAGGAAGCACAGTTCTTCTGTTCTGAGCAAGCTCACTGTTTTGGAACTATAGGAAACACAGTAGAGTAGACGAGTGCCCTTTTCTCAAAAACAGAGTGTGTTTCTTGTAAGGCGAGCTAGCATTTGTTTTTCAGTCCTAAATGGAGTTGAATCACATGCATTTTCTGGTCCTATGACCAAGAGTTGTTTTCTGGTAAGAAGAGTTACTATAGTGCTCCCATTGTCATACACAGGGCAAATATCACTGGCGTCTGTTCCCAGCATACAGTGTATTGGACTGAAGAGGATCTACTGTCCTTGTCAGTTTCCTATGCAGACTTGATCTAGATATGGCTCCTGTGTGTAGGAAGCACAGTTCTTTTGTTCTGAGCAAGCTCACTGTTCTGGCCCTATAGGAAACACAGTAGAGTAGAAGAGTGCTCTTTTCCCAAAAGCAGAGTGTGTTTCTTGTAAGGCAAGCTAGTATTTGTTTCCCGGTCCTAAATGGAATTGAATCACATGCAGTTTTTGGTCCTACGAGCAAGATTTGTTTTCTGGAAAGAAGAGTCACTATTGCACTCCCATTGCCATACACAGTGCAAATAGCACTGGCGTCTGTTCCCAGCAAGTACAGTGTATTGGACTGAAGAGGAGCTACTGTTCTTTTCAGTTTCCTAAGCAGAGTTGAACTAGATATAGTCGGTGTGTGTAGGAAGCACAGTTCTTTTATTCTGAGCAAGCTCACTTTTCTGGCCCTATAGGAAACACATTAGAGTAGAAGAGTGCTCTTTTCTCAAAAGCAGAGTGTGTTTCTTGTAAGGCGAGCTAGTGTTTGTTTCCGAGTACTAAATGGAGTTGAGTCACATGCAGTTTCTGTTCCTACGAGCAAGAGTTGTTTTCTGGTAAGAAGAGTCACTATTGCACTCCCATTGTCATACACAAGGCAAAAAGCACTGGCGTCTATTCCCAGCATATACAGTGTATTGGACTGAAGAGGATCTACTGTTCTTGTCATTTTCCTAAGCAGAATTGAACCAGATATGGCTTTGTGTGTAGGAAGCACAGTTCTTTTGTTCTGAGCAAGCTCACTGTTCTGGCTCTATAGGAAACACAGTAGAGTAGAAGAGTGCTCTTTTCTCAAAAGCAGAGTGTGTTTCTTGTAAGGCGAGCTAGCTTTTGTTTCCCAGTCCTAAATGGAGTTGAATCACATGAGGTTTTGGGTCTCATGAGCAAGTGTTGTTTTCTGAAAAAAAGAGTCACTATTGCGCTCCCATTGCCATACACAGTGCAAATAGCACTGGCGTCTGTTCCCAGCAAGTACAGTTTATTGGACTGAAGAGGATCTACTATTCTTGTCAGTTTCCTAAGCAGAATTGAACTAGATATGGCCGTGTGTGTAGGAAGCACAGTTCTTTTTTTCTGAGCAAGCTCACTGTTTTGGCTCTATAGGAAACACAGTAGAGTAGAAGAGTGCTCTTTTCTCAAAAGCACAGTGTGTTTCTTGTAAGGCGATCTAGCATTTGTTTCCCAGTCCTAAATGGAGTTGAATCACATGCATTTTTTGGTCCCATGAGCAAGAGTTGTTTTCTGGAAAGAAGAGTCACTATTGTGCTCAAATTGCCATACACAGTGCAAATAGCACTGGCGTCTGTTCCCAGCAAGTACAGTGTATTGGACTGAAGAGGAGCTACTGTTCTTGTCAGTTTCCTAAGCACAGTTGAACTAGATATGGCCCGTGTGTGTAGGAAGCACGGTTCTTTTGTTCGGAGCAAGCTCACTGTTTGGACACCGTAGGAAACACAGTAGACTAGAAAAGCTCTCTTTTCTCAAAAGCAGAGTGTGTTTATTGTAAGGTGAGCTAGCGTTTGTTTCCCAGTTCTAAATGGAGTTGAATCACATGCAGTTTCTGGTCCTACGAGCAAGAGTTGTTTTCTGGTAAGGAAAGTCCCTATTGCGCTCCCATTGCCACACACAGTGCAAATAGCACTCGCGTCTGTTTCCATCAAGTACAGTGTATTGGACTAAAGAGGATCTACTGTTCTTGTCAGTTTCCTAAGAAGAGTTGGATTAGACATGGCCCGTGTGTGTAGGAAGCACAGTTCTTTTGTTCTGAGCAAGCTCACTCTTCGGACCCTATAGGAAACACAGTAGAGTAGAAGTGTGCTCTTTTCTCAAAAGCAGAGTGTATTTCTTGTAAGGCGAGCTAGTGTTTGTTTCCCAGTCATAAATGGTGTTGAATCCCATGCAGTTTCTGGTCCTACGAGCAAGAGTTGTTTTCTGGTAAGGAAAGTCACTATTGCGCTCCCATTGCCATACACAGTGCAAATAGCACTGGAGTCTGTTCCCAGCAAGTACAGTGTATTGGACTGAAGAGGAGCTACTGTTCTTGTCAGTTTCCTAAGCAGAGTTGAACTGGATATGGCCCGTGTGTGTAGGAAGCTCACTTCTTCTGTTCTGAGGAAGCTCACTGTTCGGATCCCATAGAAAACACAGTAGAGTAGAAGAGTGCTCTTTTCTCAAAAGCAGAGTGTGTTTCTTGTAAGGCGAGCTAGCGTTTGTTTCCCAGTCCTAAATGGAGTTGAATCCCATGCAGTTTTTGGTCCTACGAGCAAGAGTTGTTTTCTGGAAAGAAGAGTCACTATTGCGCTCCCATTGCTATACATAGGGCAAATAGCACTGGCGTCTGTTCCCAGCATGTGCAGTGTATTTGACTGAAGAGGATCTACTGTTCTTGTCAGTTTCCTAAGCAGAGTTGAACTAAATATAGTCGGTGTGTGTAGGAAGCACAGTTCTTTTGTTCTGAGCAAGCTCACTGTTTTGGCCCTATAGGAAACACAGTAGAGTAGAAGAGTGCTCTTTTCTCAAAAACAGAGTGTGTTTCTTGTAAGTCAAGCTAGCATTTGTTTTTCAGTCCTAAATGGAGTTGAATCACATGCAGTTTCTGGTCCTATGACCAAGAGTTGTTTTCTGGTAAGAAGAATCACTATTGCGCTCCCATTGTCATACACAGGGCAAATAGCACTGGCGTCTGTTCCCAGCATGTACAGTGTATTGGACTGAAGAGGATCTACTGTCCTTGTCAGTTTCCTAAGCAGAATTGATGTAGATATGGCCCATGTTGGTATGAAGCACAGTTCTTTTGTTCTGAGCAAGCTCACAGTTCGGACCCCATAAGAAACACAGTAGAGTAGAAGAGTGCTCTTTTCCCAAAAGCAGAGTGTGTTTCTTGTAAGGCGAGCTAGTATTTGTTTCCCAGTCCTAAATGGAATTGAATCACATGCAGTTTTTGGTCCTACAAGCAATATTTGTTTTCTGGAAAGAAGAGTCACTATTGCGCTCCCATTGCCATACACAGTGCAAATAGCACTGGCGTCTGTTCCCAGCAAGTACAGTGTATTGGACTGAAGAGGAGCTACTGTTCTTGTCAGTTTCCTAAGCAGAGTTGAACTAGATATAGTCGGTGTGTGTAGGAAGCACAGTTCTTTTATTCTGAGCAAGCTCACTTTTCTGGCCCTATAGGAAACACATTAGAGTAGAAGAGTGCTCTTTTCTCAAAAGCAGAGTGTGTTTCTTGTAAGGCGAGCTAGTGTTTGTTTCCAAGTCCTAAATGGAGTTTAATCACATGCAGTTTCGGGTCCTACGAGCAAGAGTTGTTTTCTGGTAAGAAGAGTCACTATTGCACTCCCATTGTCATACACAAGGCAAAAAGCACTGGCGTCTATTCCCAGCATGTACAGTGTATTGGACTGAAGAGGATCTACTGTTCTTGTCATTTTCCTAAGCAGAATTGAACCAGATATGGCTGTGTGTGTAGGAAGCACAGTTTTTTTGTTCTGAGCAACCTCACTGTTCTGGCTCTATAGGAAACACAGTAGAGTAGAAGAGTGCTCTTTTCTCAAAAGCAGAGTGTGTTTCTTGTAAGGCGAGCTAGCTTTTGTTTCCCAGTCCTAAATGGAGTTGAATCACATGAGGTTTTGGGTCCCATGAGCAAGAGTTGTTTTCTGAAAAAAAGAGTCACTATTGCGCTCCCATTGCCATACACAGTGCAAATAGCACTGGCGTCTGTTCCCAGCAAGTACAGTTTATTGGACTGAAGAGGATCTACTATTCTTGTCAGTTTCCTAAGCAGAATTGAACTAGATATGGCCGTGTGTGTAGGAAGCACAGTTCTTTTTTTCTGAGCAAGCTCACTGTTTTGGCTCTATAGGAAACACAGTAGAGTAGAAGAGTGCTCTTTTCTCAAAAGCACAGTGTGTTTCTTGTAAGGCGATCTAGCATTTGTTTCCCAGTCCTAAATGGAGTTGAATCACATGCACTTTTTGGTCCCATGAGCAAGAGTTGTTTTCTGGAAAGAAGAGTCACTATTGTGCTCACATTGCCATACACAGTGCAAATAGCACTGGCGTCTGTTCCCAGCAAGTACAGTGTATTGGACTGAAGAGGACCTACTGTTCTTGTCAGTTTCCTAAGCACAGTTGAACTAGATATGGCCCGTGTGTGTAGGAAGCACGGTTCTTTTGTTCGGAGCAAGCTCACTGTTCGGACACCGTAGGAAACACAGTAGACTAGAAAAGCTCTCTTTTCTCAAAACCAGAGTGTGTTTATTGTAAGGTGAGCTAGCGTTTGTTTCCCAGTTCTAAATGGAGTTGAATCACATGCAGTTTCTGGTCCTATGAGCAAGAGTTGTTTTCTGGTAAGGAAAGTCCCTATTGCGCTCCCATTGCCACACACAGTGCAAATAGCACTCGCGTCTGTTACCATCAAGTACAGTGTATTGGACTGAAGAGGATCTACTGTTCTTGTCAGTTTCCTAAGCAGAGTTGAACTAGATATAGTCGGTGTGTTTAGGAAGCACAGTTCTTTTGTTCTGAGCAAGCTCACTGTTGTGGCCCTATAGGAAACACATTAGAGTAGAAATGTGCTCTTTTCTCAAAAGCAGAGTGTGTTTCTTGTAATGCGAGCTAGCATTTTTTTCCCGTTTCTAAATGGAGTTGAATCACATGCATTTTCTGGTCCTATGAGCAAGAGTTGTTTTCTGGAAAGAAGAGTCACTATTGCGATCCCATTGCTATACACAGGGCAAATAGCACTGGCGTCTTTTCCCAGCATGTGCAGTGTATTTGACTGAAGAGGATCTACTGTTCTTGTCAGTTTCCTAAGCAGAGTTGAACTAAATATAGTTGGTGTGTGTAGGAAGCACAATTCTTTTCTTCTGAGCAAGCTCACTCTTCTGGCCCTATAGGAAACACTTTAGAGTAGAAGAGTGCTCTTTTCTCAAAAGCAGAGTGTGTTTCCTGTAAGGCAAGCTAGCGTTTGTTTCCCAGTCCTAAATGGAGTAAAATCACATGCAGTTTCTGGTCCTACGAGCAAGAGTTGTTTTCTGGTAAGAAGAGTCACTATGGCGCTCCCATTGTCATACACAGGGCAAATAGCACGGGCGTCTATTCCCAGCATGTACAGTGTATTGGACTGAAGAGGATCTACTGTTCTTGTCAGTTTCCTAAGCAGAATTGAACTAGATATGGCCGTATGTGTAGGAAGCACAGTTCTTCTGTTCTGAGCAAGCTCACTGTTTTGGCCCTATAGGAAACACAGTAGAGCAGACGAGTGCCCTTTTCTCAAAAACAGAGTGTGTTTCTTGTAAGGCGAGCTAGCGTTTGTTTTTCAGTCCCAAATGGAGTTGAATCACATGCATTTTCTGGTCCTATGACCAAGAGTTGTTTTCTGGTAAGAAGAGTCACTATTGCGCTCCCATTGTCATACACAGGGCAAATATCACTGGCGTCTGTTCCCAGCATGTACAGTGTATTGGACTGAAGAAGATCTACTGTCCTTGTCAGTTTCCTAAGCAGAATTGATGTAGATATGGCCCGTGTTGGTAGAAAGCACAGTTCTTTTGTTCTGAGAAAGCTCACAGTTCGGACCCCATAAGAAAAACAGTAGAGTAGAAGAGTGCTCTTTTCTCAAAAGCAGAGTGTGTTTCTTGTAAGGCGAGCTAGCGTTTGTTTCCCAGTCCTAAATGGAGTTGAATCACATGCAGTTTCTGTTCCTATGATCAAGATTTGTTTTCTGGTAAGAAGAGTCACTATAGTGCTCCCATTGTCATACACAGGGCAAATATCACTGGCGTCTGTTCCCAGCATACAGTGTATTGGACTGAAGAGGATCTACTGTCCTTGTCAGTTTCCTATGCAGACTTGATCTAGATATGGCCCCTGTGTGTAGGAAGCACAGTTCTTTTGTTCTGAGCAAGCTCACTGTTCTGGCCCTATAGGAAACACAGTAGAGTAGAAGAGTGCTCTTTTCTCAAAAGCAGAGTGTGTTTCTTGTAAGGCGAGCTAGTATTTCTTTCCCAGTCCTAAATGGAATTGAATCACATGCAGTTTTTGGTCCTATGAGCAAGATTTGTTTTCTGGAAAGAAGCGTCACTATTGTGCTCCCATTGCCATACACAGTGCAAATAGCACTGGCGTCTGTTCCCAGCAAGTACAGTGTATTGGACTGAAGAGGAGCTACTGTTCTTGTCATTTTCCTAAGCAGAATTGAACCAGATATGGCTGTGTGTGTAGGAAGCACAGTTCTTTTGTTCTGAGCAAGCTCACTGTTCTGGCTCTATAGGAAAAACAGTAGAGTAGAAGAGTGCTCTTTTCTCAAAAGCAGAGAGTGTTTCTTGTAAGGCGAGCTAGCTTTTGTTTCCCAGTCCTAAATGAGAGTTGAATCACATGCAGTTTTGGGTCCCATGAGCAAGAGTTGTTTTCTGAAAAAAAGAGTCACTATTGCGCTCCCATTGCCATACACAGTGCAAATAGCACTGGCGTCTGTTCCCAGCAAGTACAGTTTATTGGACTGAAGAGGATCTACTATTCTTGTCAGTTTCCTAAGCAGAATTGAACTAGATATGGCCGTGTGTGTAGGAAGCACAGTTCTTTTTTTCTGAGCAAGCTCACTCTTTTGGCTCTATAGGAAACACAGTAGAGTAGAAGAGTGCTCTTTTCTCAAAAGCACAGTGTGTTTCTTGTAAGGCGATCTAGCATTTGTTTCCCAGTCCTAAATGGGGTTGAATCACATGCACTTTTTGGTCCCATGAGCAAGATTTGTTTTGTGGAAAGAAGAGTCACTATAGTGCTCCCATTGTCATACACAGGGCAAATATCACTGGCGTCTGTTCCCAGCATACAGTGTATTGGACTGAAGAGGATCTACTGTCCTTGTCAGTTTCCTATGCAGACTTGATCTAGATAAGGCCCCTGTGTGTAGGAAGCACAGTTCTTTTGTTCTGAGCAAGCTCACTGTTCTGGCCCTATAGGAAACACAGTAGAGTAGAAGAGTGCTCTTTTCCCAAAAGCAGAGTGTGTTTCTTGTAAGGCGAGCTAGTATTTCTTTCCCAGTCCTAAATGGAATTGAATCACATGCAGTTTTTGGTCCTATGAGCAAGATTTGTTTTCTGGAAAGAAGCGTCACTATTGCGCTCCCATTGCCATACACAGTGCAAATAGCACTGGCGTCTGTTCCCAGCAAGTACAGTGTATTGGACTGAAGAGGAGCTACTGTTCTTTTCAGTTTCCTAAGCAGAGTTGAACTAGATATAGTCGGTGTGTGTAGGAAGCACAGTTCTTTTATTCTGAGCAAGCTCACTGTTTTGGCCTTATAGGAAACACAGTAGAGTAGAAGAGTGCCCTTTTCTCAAAGGCAGAGTGTGTTTCGTGTAAGGCGAGCTAGCGTTTGTTTCCCAGTCCTAAATTGTGTTGAATCACATGCAGTTTCTAGTTCTAGGAGCAAGAGTTGTTTTCTGGTAAGAAGAATCACTATTGCGCTCCCATTGTCATACACAGGGCAAATAGCACTGGCGTCTGTTCCTAGCATGTACAGTGTATTGGACTGAAGAGGATCTACTGTTCTTGTCAGTTTCCTAAGCAGAATTGAACTAGATATGGCCGTGTGTGTAGGAAGCACAGTTCTTTTTTCTGAGCAAGCTCACTGTTTTGGCATATAGGAAAAACATTAGAGTAGAAGAGTGCTCTTTTCTCAAAAGCAGCGTGTGTTTCTTTTAAGGCGAGCTAGCGTTTGTTTCCCACTCCTAAATTGAGTTGAATCACATGCAGTTTCTGTTCCTACGAGCAAGAGTTGTTTTCTGGTAAGAAAAGTCTCTATTGTGCTCCCATTGCCATACACAGGGCAAATAGCACTGGCGTCTGTTCCCAGCATGTACAGTGTATTGGACTGAAGAGGATCTACTGTCCTTTTCAGTTTCCTAAGCAGAATTGATGTAGATAAGGCCCGTGATTGTAGGAAGCACAATTATTTGTTCTGAGCAAGCTCACAGTTCGGACCGCATAAGAAATACAGTAGAGTAGAAGAGTGCTCTTTTCTCAAAAGCAGAGTGTGTTTCTTGTAAGGGGAGCTAGCGTTTGTTTCGCAGTCCTAAATGGAGTTGAATCACATGCAGTTTTTGGTCCTACGAGCAAGAGTTGATTTCTGAAAAGAAGAAAAGAAGAGTCACTATTGCGCTCCCATTGATATTATACAGTGCAAATAGCACACTGGTGTCTCTTCCCAGCAAGTACAGTGTATTGGACTGAAGAGGAGCTACTGTTCTTGTCAGTTTCCTAAGTAGAGTTGAACTAGATATGGCCCGTGTGTGTAGGAAGCACAGTTCTTTTGTTCTGAGCAAGCTCACTGTTCGGATCCCATAGGAAAACACAGTAGAGTAGAAGATGTGCTCTTTTCTCAAAAGCAGAGTGTGTTTCTTATAAGGCGAGCAAGTGTTTGTTTCCCCAGTCAGAAAGTGGAGTTGAATCCCATGCAGTTTCTGGTCCTACAAGCAAGAGTTGTCTTCGGGTAAGAAGAGTCACTATTGCGCTCCAATTGTCATACAAATTACAATAGCACTGGCGTCTGTTCCCAGCATGTACAGTGTATTGGACTGAGGAGGATCTACTGTTATTGTCAGTTTTCTAAGCAGAATTGAATTAGATATGGCCGTGTGCGTAGGAAGCACAGTTTTTTGTTTCTGAGCAAGCTCACTGTTCTGGCCCTATAGGAAACACAGTAGAGTAGAAGAGTGATCTTTACTCAAAAGCAGAATGTTGTTTCTTGTAAGGCGAGCTAGTGTTTGTTTCACAGTCCCTAAATGGAATTGAAGCACATGCAGTTTTTTGGTCCTATGAGCAAGAGTTGTTTTTCTGGTAAGGAAAGTCACTATTGTGCTCCTATTGCCATACACAGTGCAAATAACACTCGCCTCTGTTCCCATTAAGTACAGTGTATTGGACTGAAGAGGAGCTACTGTTCTTTCAGTTTTCCTAAGTAGAGTTGAACTAGATATGGCCCATGTGTGTAGGAAGCACAGTTCCTTTTTTCTGAGCAAGCTCACTGTTCTGGCCCTATCGGAAACACATTAAAGTAGAAGAGTGCTCTTTTCTCAAAAGCAGAGTGTGTTTCTTGTAAGGCGAGCTAAGCGTTTGTTTCCCATTCCTAAATGGAGTTGAATCACATGCAGCTTTTAGTCCTACGAGCAAGAGTTGTTTTCTCGTAAGGAAAGTCACTATTGCGCTCCCGTTGACATACACTGTGCAAATAGCACTCGCGTCTGTTCCCAGCAAGTACAGTGTATTGGAACTGAAAAGGAGCTAGTGTTCTTGTCAGTTTCCTAAGCAGAGTTGAACTAGATATGGCCCGTTGTTTGTAGGAAGCACAGTTTCTTTTGTTCTGAGCAAGCTCACTGTTCGGACCCACATAGGACACATAGTAGAGAATAAGAGTGCTCTTTTCTCAAAAGCAGAGTGTATTTCTTGTAAGGCGAGCTAGCTTTTGTTTCCCAGTCCCTAAATGAATTTGAATCACATGCAGTTTCTGGTCCTACGAGTAGAGTTATTTTTTGGTAAGAAGAGTAACTATTGCGCTCCCAATGCCATACACAGTACAAATAGCACTTGCGTCTGATCCAATAAAGTACAGTGTATTGGACTGAAGAGGAGCTACTGTTCTTGTCTGTTTCCCTAAGCAGAGTTGAAATAGATATGGCCCGTGTGTATAGGAAGCACAGTTCATTTGTTCTGAGCAAGCTCACTGTTCGGACCCCTTAGGGAAAACACAGTAGAGTAGAAGAGTGCTCTTTTCTCAAAAGAAGAGTGTGTTTCTTGTAAAGCGAGCTAGCGTTTGCTTCGCAGATCTAAATGTCGTTGAATCAACATGCTGTTTCTGGTCCTAAGATCAAGAGTTGTTTTCTGGTAAGAAGAGTCACTATTTCGCTCCCATTGTCATACACAGGGCAAATAGCACTGGCGTCTGTTCCCAGCATGTACAGTGTATTGGACTGAAGAGGATCTACTGTTCTTGTCAGTTTCCGATGAAGAGTTGAACTAGATATGGCCCCTGTGTTTAGGAAGCACATTTCTTTTGTTCTGAGCAAGCTCACTGTTCTGGCCCTATAGGAAAAACAGTAGAGTAGAAGAGTACTCTTTTCTCAAAAGCAGAGTGTGATTCTTGTAAGGTGAGCTAGCGTTTGTTTCCCAGTCCTAAATGGAGTTGAATCACCATGCAGTTTCTGGTTCTACCGAGCAAGAGTATTTTCTGGTAAGAAGAGTCACTATTGTGCTCCCATTGTCATACACATGGGCAAATAGCACTGGCATTTGTTCCCAGCATGTACAGTGTATTGGACTGAAGAGGATCTACTGTTCTTGTCAGGTTCCTAAGCAGAGTTGAACTATATATGGCCCGTGTGTGTATGAAGCACATTTCTTTTGTTCTGAGCAAGCTCACTGTTCTGGCCCTATAGGAAACACAGTAGAGTAGAGGAGTGCTCTTTTCTCAAAAGCAGAGTGTGTTTCTTGTAAGGCAAGCTAGTGTTTGTTTCCCAGTCGTAAATGAGTTGAATCCCATGCAGTTTCAGGTCCTAGGAGCAAGGAGTTGTTTTGGGGGTAAGAAGAGTCACTATTGCGCTCCCATTGTCATACACAGGTGCAAATAGCACTGGCGTCTGTTCCCCAGCAAGTACAGTGTATTGGATTGAAAGGGATCTACTGTTCTTGTCAATTTCCTAAGCAGAATTGAACTAGATATGGCCCGTGTGTGTAGGAAGCACAGTTCTTTTGTTCTGAGCAAGCACACTGTTCGGAACCCATAGGAAAACACAGTAGAGTAGAAGTGTGTCCTTTTCTCAAATCAGAGCTTGTTTCTTGTAAGGCAAGCTAGCGTTTGTTTTCCCAGTCCTAAGTGGAGTTGAATCACATGCAGTTTCTGGTCCTAAGAGCCAGAGTTGTTTTCTGGTAAGAAGGGTCACTATTGTGCTCCCATTGCTGTACACAGTACAAATAGCACTCGTCTGTTCCCAGCAAGTACAGTGTATTGGACTGAAGAGGAGCTACTATTCTCGTCAGTTTCCTAAGCAGAGTTGAACTAGATATGGCCGTGTGTGTAGGAAGCACAGTTCTTTTGTTCTGAGCAAGCTCACTGTTCTGGCCCTATAGGAAACACAGTAGAGTACAAGAGTGCTCTTTTCTCAAAAGGCAGAGTGTGTTTCTTGTAACGCAGAGATAGCATTTGTTTCCCAGTCCTAAATGGATGTTTGAATCACATGCAGTTTCTGTTCCTACGAGCAAGAGTTGTTTTCTGGTAAAAAGAGTCACTATTGCGCTCCCAATGCCGTACAACAGTGCAAATAGCACTCGCGTCTGTTCCCAGCAAGTACAGTGTATTGGACTGAAGAGGAGCTACTGTTCTTGTCAGTTTCCTAAGCAGAGTTGAACTAGATATGGTCGTGGTGTGCAAGGAAGCACAGTTCTTTTGTTCTGAGCAAACTCTCTGTTCGGCCCTATAGGAAACACAGTAGAGTAGAAGAGCGCTCTTTTCTCAAAAGCAGAGTGTTTTTCTTGTAAGACAAGCTAGCGTTTGTTTCCCAGTCCTAAATGGAGTTGAATCCCATGCAGTTTCTGGTCCTAGGAGCAAGAGTTGTTTTTGTGGTAAGAAGAGTCACTATTGCGCTCCCATTGTCATACACAGTGCAAATAGCACTGGCATCTGTTCTCAGCAAGTACAGTATATTGGACTGAAGAGGAGCTACTGTTCTCGTCAGTTTCCTATGCAGAGTTGAACTAGATATTGCCTGTGTGTGTAGGAAGCACAGTTCTTTGGTCTGAGCAAGCTCACTGTTCTGGCGCTATAGGAAAGACAGTAGAGTAGAAGAGTGCTCTTTTCTCAAAAAGCAGAGTGTGTTTCTTGTAAGGCTATATAGCGTTTGTTTCCCAGTCCTAAATGGAGTTGAATCACATGCAGTTTCTGGTCCTATGAGCAAGAATTGTTTTCTGGTAAGAAGAGACACTATTGGGCTCCCCATTGCCATACACAGGGCAAATAGCACGAGCGTCTGTTCCCAGCATGTAGATTGTATTGGACTGAAGAGAAGCTACTGTTCTTGTCAGTTTCCTAAGCAGAATTGAACTGGATATGGCCATGTGTATAGGAAGCACAGTTCTTTTGTTCTGAGCAAGCTCACTGTACTGGCCCTAAAGGAAACACAGTTAGAGTAGAAGAGTGCTCTTTTCTCAAAAAGCAGAGTGTGTTTCTTGTAAGGTGAGCTAGCGTTTGTTTCCCAGTCCTAAATGGAGATGAATCACATGCATTGTTTGGTCCTATGAGCAAGAGTTGTTTTCTGGTAAGGGAAAGTCACTTGCGCTCTCCCATTGCCATACACAGTGCAAATAGCACTCGCTTCTGTTCCCAGCAAGTACAGTGTATTGGACTGAAGTTGGAGCTACTGTTGTTGTCAGTTTCCTAAGCAGAGTTGAACTAGATATGGCCCGTGGTGGTTTAGGAAGCACAGTTTTTTTGTTCTGAGCAAGCTCACTGTTCTGGCCCTATAGGAAACACAGTAGAGTAGAGGAGGGCTCTTTTCTCAAAAGCAGAGTGTGTTTCTTGGGAGGAAAGCTAGTGTTTTGTTTCCAATTCAGAAATGAAGTTGAATCCCATGAAGTTTTCCAGTTCAAACGAGCAAGAGTTATTTTCTTTTAAGAAGAGTCACTATTGCGCTCCCATTGTCATACACAGTGCAAATAGCACTCGCGTCTGTTCCCAGCAAGTACAGTGTATTGGACTGAAGGGGATCTACTGTTCTTGTCAGTTTCCTAAGCAGAATTGAACTAGATATGGCCCGTGTGTGTAGGAAGCACAGTTCTTTTGTTCTGAGCAAGCTCACTGTTCGGACCCAATAGGAAACACAGTAGAGTAGGAAGTGTGCCACTTTTCTCAAATCAGAGCTTGTTTCTTGTAAGGCAAGCTAGCGTTTGTTTACCAGTTCTAAGTGGAGTTGAAATCACATGCAGTTTTCTGGGTCCTAAGAGCCAGAGTTGTTTTCTGGTAAGAGGGGTCACTATTGTGCTCCCATTGCTGTACACAGTACAAATAGCACTCGTCTGTTCCCAGCAAGTACAGTGTATTGGACTGAAGAGGAGCTACTGTTCTCGTCAGTTTCTTAAGCAGAGTTTGAACTAGATATGGCCCGTGTGTGTAGGAAGCACAGTTCTTTTGTTCTAGAGCAAGCTCACTGTTCTGGCCCTATAGGAAACACAGTAGAGTACAAGAGTGCTCTTTTCTCAAAAGCAGAGTGTGTTTTCTTGTAAGGCGAGATAGCATTTGTTTCCCCAGTTCTAAATGGAGTTGAATCACATGCAGTTTCAGTTCCTACGAGCAAGAGTTGTTTTCTGGTAAAAAGAGTCACTATTGCGCTCCCAATTCCGTACACAGTGCAAATAGCACTCGCGTCTGTTCCCAGCAAGTACAGTGTATTGGACTGAAGAGGAGCTACTGTTCTTGTCAGTTTCCTAAGCAGAGTTGAACTAGATATGGCCCGCGTGTGTGCAGGAAGCACAGTTTCTTTTGTTCTGAGCAAGCTCTCTGTTCTGGCCCTATAGAATACACAGTAGAGTAGAAGAGTGCTCTTTTCTCAGAAGCAGAGTGTGTTTCTTGTAAGACGAGCTAGTGTTTGTTTCCAAGTACTAAATGGAGTTGAATCACAAGCAGTTTCTGGTCGTACAAGCAAGAGTTATTTTCTGGTAAGAAGAGTCACTATTGCGCTCCCATTGCTGTACACAGTGCGAATAGCACTGGCGTCTGTTCCGTGCATTGTACAGTATATTGGACTGAAGAGGATCTACTGTTCTTGTCAGTTTACTAAACAGAGTTGAACTAGATATGGCCGTGTGTTTTAAAAAGCACATTTCTTTTGTTCTGAGCAAGCTCACTGTTCTGGCGCTGTAGAAAACACAGTAGACTAGAAGAGTGCTCTTTCCTCAAAAGCAGAGTGTTTTTCTTGTAAGGCGAGCTAGCGTTTGTTTCCCAGTCCTAAACGGAGTTGAATGACATGCAGTTTCTGGTCCTATGAGCAAGAGTTGTTTTCTGGTAAGAAGAGTCACTATTGTGCTCCCATTGCTGTACACAGTGCAAATAGCACTCGTCTGTTCCCAGCAAGTACAGTGTATAGGACTGAAGAGGAGCTACTGTTCTTGTCAGTTTCATAAGCAGAGTTGAACTAGATATGGCCCGTGTTTGTTTGAATCACAATTCTTTTCTTCTGAGCAATCTCACTGTTCTGGCCCTATAGGAAACACAGTAGAGTAGAAGAGTGCTCTTTTCTCAAAAGCAGAGTCTGTTTCTTGTAAGGCGAGCTAGCGTTTGTTTCCCAGTCCTAAATGGAGTTGAATCCATACAGTTTTTGGTC